>NW_017670799.1:331167-398778 GCF_001879085.1 Nicotiana attenuata
AGAGAGAGATGGACTTGCAGTTAGGAGAGAATTCCCTTTGGCTTCATCTTGGATGCAGGAAGATCTTCTTCAGCATCAACTGTCCTGGTGCGAATTGCCATTGGTTTGACCCTTTTGTTGAAAGCTCTAGACATTCTGTTATGATATAGCTGACTGTGACATATGTGCATTCATTCTCTTTCCATCTGTGAGGGCTAGTTGTTCATAGCGGCTCCTATCCATTCCTGCGTCACTAAGCTCGGCTTTCTTGTATGATCCTTAAAGATGGAATTTCCACCTCGGCTGGATGACAGCTTCGGTACCATAACAGTAAATAGGGAGTTGGCCCCAGTTGACGTGCGGACTGTAGTGCGGTACCCCCAATAAGGCAAGGTAAACTTTTTGTGCCAATTGTTTGTGTTTTTCTACCATCTTCCTTAGTTATCTTCTTGATGTCTTTGTTTTGTCTAGCTTCCACGCTCTCATTCATTTGAAGGTTTGTATGCTGTGGGAATTTTTGTGCTTGAATTTGAAAGGTTTCACACATGGCATTCATTCAGATCACTGTTGAGATTGGCAGCATTATCATGATAATGGACTCGGGAAGTCCAAATCGCAAGATACGGTCCTTAACAAAATCGCGACCGACTTTCTTGGTTACAGCTTTGTAAGGATGCTGGCCTCTACCCATTTGTGAAATAGTCGATAGGCTACCAAAAATGAACTGGTGGCCGTTAGAAGCTTGGGCTCGATCGGACCAATGACATCCATTCCCCAGGCAGAAAAGGCCAAGGCGCAATGGCCGCGTTGACTCATTAGGTGGTACCTTTATCATGTCTGCATGTACTGGTGTGAGCACGTGATTTTTGCCCTATATATGAATTATTCCCAAAATTCAAAACAAATGATTTTTCTTTATTTTTACAAATTTTTGTGAATTTTTGTGTTATTTTTTGTTAATTGTTTGCATTTTGTTTGTGCATTTTAATTAGTAAATACAAAATACTTGGCAATTTGCATTTGGAATTTAATTTCACATTTTAGGATTTAATTAGTAGTTGAGTTACTTTTCGAAAAGGAAAATAACAAAAATGGTCCTTTTTGCATTTTTTTACTTTTAATGTGTTTTAGTTTGCATTTTAGTTTTAAATGGTTTTAGTTTGCATTTTTATTTAGCATTTAATAAAATCAAAAATATAAAAAAATGAAAATCAGAAAATGAGCTAAATAAAACAAATATATAAAAAAAAGGGGGAAACAAAAGAAAGAAAGAAGGCACTAAAAGAGGGTTGATTAATATAGGATCCAAATTGGGCCATTCCAGTCACATTAACCAGCCCAAAAAACCCCTTTCCCACGCCCAATAGCAACCCAGTCCAGCCCAGGCCCATCTCCCCAAACCCGGCCCGTCTCAATAAAAATCAAAACGACGTCGTTTCGCGTCACTAGATCCAGGCCATCCATCACCCAATCCAACGGCCCATAATTGTTCTTCAATTTTTAATAAATATGTCCGAAAATTCAATAACCCTAAAAAACACATGCTGTCTTCCTCGTATTTCTCTGTAACTCCGCCGGAGCCGCCGCCGCCGGCGAACGTCACCAGCTCCGATCGCTACCAAATTAACACCCCAAGACCCCCTCTTCTTCCTCATCATGAATCCATAACCTGTTTCCTTCAAATCCCGACCAAAAGCTTCGAATATCGGATCGAAGTTTTTCCGGCCACGACGTAACTTCATCCAAATCAACCCAAATTAAGACCCCAAAACCGCCTGAGCCTCCCTCTAACCTAACCCCCCTAACCTCACCCCTCGAACATGGCCGGAAAGGTTCGAATTTCAGTTTTAGATTTTCCGGCCAAAACCCTAAATGCTTCAAATCGTACCAAATTGGTGCCATGCAATCCTCTCACCATCCTCATGAAGATTCCATCATCTAGGGCGTTCAAATATCATCGGAAAGGGCCTAATTTGGAAAATTGTTAACCGGTCGGTGAGTTTCTTCAGTGTTCTTAGTATTTCTTTTAATTAATTAGGTGATTGTGAGTTTAGTTTAATATTTTCATGGTATTTCTGTTTTTAATTAGGTTCATTCTGATTTAATTTTTTCTTTTAGCTTAGTTGATCAAACGTCAGTTAATTGGTCTATGTTAGTTTTGATCCTCGTTTGGTTAGCTTAAATTATTAGTAGTTAGTTGATTCTGAGTTTGTTAGTTTAGCTATTAAGTTGGATTAATAAGGCTCGATTCAATTATGATAGTGTTTTAGGATTAATTAGGCTTTCAATATGTGAGTTTGTATTTCAGAACAGTAGTTTAGTTGTAATCTAACAATTAGGATCTATTATGTCATCAGCTGTTGGAATTATTTGAGAAATAGCTAGGATTACCTAGATCTTTCTAGAATAGGACATAAATCAGATTTTAATAAATTTAGGGTACTAACTTGTGTGACAAGTAAAAAGTAAGGGAACTAATAGCTAAAATAGGTAAGGACTAATAAGAAAGAGAAATCTGAAGTCCCCATCAGTCATGCCTATATAAAGGGCATTCTCATGCCCTGTGAAAAAAAAAGGAAGTTTGGGGGGGGGGGGGGGGGAAGCCATTGGAAAAAAATCCCCAAAAGCACATGTTAATTCTCAGATCTAGATTTCAAAGTTCAGAGTTCAAAAAAAAACCAAAAAAAAGAAAGGAAAAACAAACAAAGAAAAATCCAAAATATTACTGTTTCGTTATATATTCCTGAATTATTTTCAGTTTTCTGTCAAGTTGAGTAATCTAAGCTAGCTGGTTGTTAAACGTGTGTTTGTAGCTGACTTCTGGGTTTCATTTTGGATAGTTGGGTTTGTTTGAGCTTGATTTAAAACAATTCTGGGTTGCTGCTCTTATTTCTGGTGTATGTCGGATCCATTTGGTTGTATTTCCCTCGATTCATAGCTGTGATTGCTTGGGTCTATTTGGTTTCAATCATCTCCGGTTTGCTTGTTAGTTGTTCCTTGCTGGATTTCTGTTGCTACTTGTCTGTCTTCAGTGCTCGACCCTTCCTTCCTCTTCTTATATTTTCAAATACCAGGTACACTATTGCATCCCTCGAATGACTGTAGGCTGAAAATGTGCAGAAATGATGTTATGTGAAGATTGAAGCCCGTTTTGATTTAAGTTTCTCTTTGAATTGTGCATTTAAACTCTACACTCATTGATGATATGTAGATCCCTGTTAGTTTTGTAATAAATGGACTGAATTTGGACTGAGATTAAGTAGTTTGGACTGTTATTTGTATCTTCAGTTGCAGTCATGAGTCAAACTCTATAATTATGTAGTCATTGAGGTTCGAATAGGTCGATACATTTTGCAAGCTGAATTCAATAGGCTGTGTAGCTATGCTTTTGGGCTTAGACTATGAGTTAAATACTGGATTCAGTTTTGTAGTAGTGAAGGCAGGTTCAAAAAATGGTTGCAAGTTTAGTAGTTAATTCCACTTGGCATTGTAATCGTGAAACATATTTGAGATGGTTTGTTGTAGGAGTTAACCTCATTAGTTTTTTTGTAATTGTGAAAAATAGGTTCAAAAGGGATTGGTAAATGTCAGTAGCTAATTTAAGTTCAGGATATCCAAATTGCAGGTAATAGTTGAGTTGCCATTACTGTTGCTCACATTAGATCACAAGTAGGAAATCAAGTTTATGCATCTGAAATTAATCATGAGTGCCTAATCGAATCCACATACTTGTGTTTAAAATTCCTCTCGTTTCCAGTTGTTAAAATGGGATCTAAGTTCAGAATAGTACTGAGATGCAATTGGTAGTTAAATGGTGTTTGCATTCATTAGTTTTAGTTTTATTTGCAACTTATCGCACCTGCCATTCATAAACAGACCTTGGGATTTTGTAGTATAAACGCCATTTTTTAAGAATTAATTGGGCCAATCGGCAGCCCAGTTGTGCAACGCCTGAAATTCGATTTGGAATGGACCGGCCATCAGGCCCAGGTCATGAAAATCTATGCTGAATTTTAAGAAGTGGGGTCCGGCGGTCCTGTGGATAGGCTGTGGAAGCCCAGCCTGGGCTGATTACGAGATTCATTTTTAAAGACATGAAATAGCTCTTAAACAATATTGAATTGACTAGGATTTTAGGTCGGCCTTCAAATAATAAATGAGACGAGCCTCGCCAAACAAAAATGCATAAATTGCGGGGCCCTCATTAAATGCTTTATTAAAAATATTTTAGAAATTTTGGGACGTGCCATTTAGCGAATTTTCATGGCCTCCGCAAAGTTAATAAGACACTAGCCACTTTAGGCGCGCTTTTAATAATTACCTTCTTAAATACGGGTGTGCATTTCATGTGACCCAAATCCAAATCCCAAAACGTTGAATAAGAGGTGTCGAGGATCCGGGTGCATTTCATGTGACGTGATCCAACAACACGCTCTTTAAACGGCGTTCACTTTCATAAAAACTAATTAAAAGCGGTTAAACAATTTAAAATTGCACTATAGGATGACATGTATTAAAAATCAGACTTTAGCCAAATATAGCAGTTGAGCGACCGTGCTAGAACCACGGAACTCGGGAGTGCCTAACCCTTCTCTCCGGGTTAACAGAATTCCTTACCCGGATTTCTGGTCCGTGACTGTTAATACAGAGTCAAACCCTTTCCTCGATTCGGGATTCAAACCGGTGACTTGGGAACACCATAAATCTCCCAAGTGGCGACTCTGACTTCTTAATAAACGAATCCCGTTTCGATTGTCCTTTAATTGGAAAAACTCCTCTATTATACCCTTTCACGGGGTGTAGTAAAGCAGAAAAAGGAGGTGTACACCCTGGAATAGGTGGCATTTCTGTACGTACCGGATGCAATCTGTTTCCATAGTCATCCAAAAATATCCAGCTCTGAGTATCATCTTGGTGTCACACCCCAACCTCGGGAGGCGGGACCGGCACTCACCGAGTAAACCCGACAAAGCAAGCCTGCTAGATTTCATTCTACCCAAATTCGTCTTCGAATAAGAGAAGAAATGCACACCAGAAATCAAATTCTATAAATACATAATTAACGACTTCCATTTCATTTCCATTAGCAACTTCGTTCATAATTTTCAAAATATTACAAGTTTATACATCTTTGCCAAATATCAATATTTCTAATTTAATTCCAATACCCGACACCACCACAACCCGTCTACGGAGCCTCTAAATACAACTGAAGAGAAAATATGGAAATGCCGCAACAAGGCTCCGGCTATACCTCAATATACAAGTACATGATGAACACATGATACAGGAACCCAAAATGAAGTGGGGCTCACCAAGTCGGCTGAAAAGAGGATGTGCCACTAGCTGCGACCAACACTGCTCTATGGAACCACCTATATCCATTTAAAGATGTAGCGCCCGCCGGCAAAAGGACGTTAGTACTTTCGAATAGTACTAGTATGAATAGTTAAAAGTCCTCTTTCAAAATAGAATGCCAGTATAAGAAAGACAACCATGTAAACAACAAGTATCAATCAATGATATCTAAAGGCCAAGTAAAACATAACAATTTTTCAATATTCGAAAGTTCATATGATGGAAATGAAACTCCGGATATGAAAACAATACTATTATTGGATAGAAGAATATTTAATACCGATTCACCACAATTCACAATACCATTGTTCACAATATGCACATCATAACAACTCCCAATTTCAATCACAATTTTTGTGCAAATATATATACATATACATATTCCACCTGAATCTTAGCACGGAGTCCGATCATGACCCGACCGGCTAGGTTATCTCCTTGGAGACATTTAATGTTGTTACAATCATCATCCACAATACCACCACTTTCCTACCGCAGAGTCCGATCACGACCCGATCGGCTAGGTTGCCTCATTTGAGACATGTATCTCAATCATAATTTCATTCTCACTTTCCGGTTTCAATATCAGCACAGTACCACCATGTATGCGGCATGACGTCCGATCACGGCCCGATCGGCTAACGTCGTCTTACCAAGATGTTTTTCCTTTTTTCATCAATCATCTCATTTCAAATATTATTTCACATATATCAGTTCATCGGCACTTGGGGCCACAATTATCACATCATACTTGGCACTAAGCCACATTTCATAACTCAGGCTCTTTTCCCCCACAACTCACATCATTTTCACTTACAACATTAACCTTTCAATTCAAGATAATAGGCACATACGACAGCAATTATAGATCGTAAGCATAAAGAGGATTTCACAGATTTCGGCATAACCATCTCAAATCAAACTCGATTGAAGTCTAGACATTTTAGCACATTTTTCACATTCTTCACACATTCTTATTTGATAAAATAGCATATTGAAAGCATTGAGATACTTCTTGCACATATATTCTTGCCACAGAAATTCATGCAGTTCACTTCAAACATCTTTTAGATTACCAACAACTAGGCATAATAAATCAAATACATTTGGTACACATAAGAGCAATTAGAAGTATCAACCATATCGAGTCTTCTCACACAATTTGGAATAATAGCCTTTATTTGAAACACGACTCAAAGTCGTAACGTTTTTAATACGCAACTAATACTTATATATATATAATATTATATATATATATAATATATATATATATATATATATAAATTTATTCTTAAATGTATATCTTTATTCTTAAGGCTCATTTCGGATTAGTCAAGTTTATGGGTAATAACCCGGAATATAAGATTTATGAACTTTGAGCCAACCATACTTGAACTTATGAAAACATTTATGGAATTCGATTCTAAGAGAGAAACTTTAGCCAACATACCTTGTTTAAGCTTTCCTTAAGTTACTACAACGTTCCGGAAATTCTAGCAATCCCAATCTTTATTAATTTGGTGTTCAACAATCTTTCCCACAAACCTAATTTTGTACATGCATGTATACATAATACTATACACCCAAGAATCATACCTCGATAACCCATCTTATACCCAAAACTCGAAATTAAAGTCTAGTGTATAGAACATTACCTCGTAGATGAAGATCTTGTGATTGGTTTCCTTGATTCGTGAAGATTGATGAAAGATTGAATGGTTATAATGTTAGGCTTCCCCTTCTCTCTCTAAAATGCTCTCACCTCTCTCTAGATTTAGTATAAAATAGCCCCAAATGAAGCCCAAAGCTTATGTATCAAAGTGGGCTCGGATATGAAAATTTTCCAAAAATGACCCCCGAAGTCAAATATGTGGTGCAATTATGCTATAGCATAATCGATATGTGGGCAACAGACATTGCGCATAATCATTATGCGATAGCATAATCGACAGATAATAAATATGCGACAGCATAATCAACATGTGGACAGCTTAATTTTTTCCCGACTCTGCTTCACTATGCAACGCGTATGCGGTCCGCAACAGTCGTTTTGCGATCGCGAAATTGATTGCAAATCAGCCTTTGGTAATTTGATCATTAACTTTGTGTAGGAATGTCCAAATGACGAATGGTTTGAAGAGTTAAGAAATAGACTCTAAGACCTTTCATTTGATAGGTTCCTCATCACATAAAACATTACATATATATTTATATATTCTCGTCAATGTGGGGACTTGTGCGAACTCATTTGGAATTTTAGCCCATTATATAATTTTCTAACTTGACTTAGACTTAGGCCTTTCCTTGGACCCAAATTACTTATGGTATGACTTATACACTTATCTACCATATCAATTGATATACATCATTATTATAGCACATAAAATATTATAATTAGCCTACCTGGCACCACGAATCTCCTAAATTTACTTAGCAAATTATTTTCAGGGCCTTACATTCTCCCCCCCCCCCCTTAGGATCATTCGTCTCGAATGAGGAGTAGAGTCCGCCCAAACACTTAACATAATATATCTCTTTTCTCACCTACCTCAAGTCTCTAAATTTAAACTAACTCCCAAAATCTTTTAGAAATTTCGGCAACATCTCTTTTTTGTAACTAGGCTTATCCACCTGCCAGAGAAACCACCAAAACCATCCTAACAACACATCCACAACTCAAGAAAGCACCACAATGTATATATCCATAACACTAATCTCAACATTACAAGCACTACAATTATCATAATGATACCTGCCATGGACTGTCACCATTTTTTTTTGGGCTACTGGGTTTTGCGACGCGTCTGCGGCCAGCATACCCATTCTGGGGTCCATTATGGGACCGCAGACCCGAATTCGGAGGGTTAATCTTCCTATTTTCATGACCCGACCGCATTTTAATATATAGGCTTTGGGGTTTCATTTGGGGCGATATTCTGATGATTTTAGAGAGAGTTAAGAGAATTTTTGAGAGAGAAGGAGGGAGCCTAACATTCTAACCATTCAATCTTCCATCAATCTTCAAGAATCAAGGAAACCAATCACAAGATCTTCATCTAAGAGGTAATGTTCTATACACTAGACTTTAATTTCGAGTTTTGGGTATACGATGGGATTATTGAGGTATGATTCTTGGGTGTAAAAGTATTATGTATACATGCATTTACAAATTAGGTTTGTAGGAATATTGTCAAACATAAATAAGTAAAGATTGGGTTAGGGAATGAAGGAAGTCTTGTAAAAGAAATTTGAAATCAAGATGCACAACTAGTATTTGATAAAATGCTCAAATGAGCTGAAAGTAAGAATACCTTCCTAATTTGTGTTCAATTTTGTTATGTCTCAAAGTAGATTGGGATTGCTAGAATTTCCGGAACATTGTAGTAACTTAAGGAAATCTTAAACAAGGTATGTACGGCTAAAACCCCCTCTTCTTAGAAATTGAGCTCCCATGGTGTCCCCGCATATGTTGTAAGTCCGTANATATATATATATATATATATATATATATATATATATATATAAGTATTAGTTGCGTATTAAAACGTTACGACTTTGAGTCGTGTTTCAAATAAAGGCTATTATTCCAAATTGTGTGAGAAGACTCGATATGGTTGATACTTCTAATTGCTCTTATGTGTACCAAATGTATTTGATTTATTATGCCTAGTTGTTGGTAATCTATAAAGATGTTTGAAGTGAACTGCATGAATTTCTGTGGCAAGAATATATGTGCAAGAAGTATCTCAATGCTTTCAATATGCTATTTTATCAAATAAGAATGTGTGAAGAATGTGAAAAATGTGCTAAAATGTCTAGACTTCAATCGAGTTTGATTTGAGATGGTTATGCCGAAATCTGTGAAATCCTCTTTATGCTTACGATCTATAATTGCTGTCGTATGTGCCTATTATCTTGAATTGAAAGGTTTAATGTTGTAAGTGAAAATGATGTGAGTTGTGGGGGAAAAGAGCCTGAGTTATGAAATGTGGCTTAGTGCCAAGTATGATGTGATAATTGTGGCCCCAAGTGCCGATGAACTGATATATGTGAAATATATTTGAAATGAGATGATTGATGAAAAAAGGAAAAACATCTTGGTAAGACGACGTAGCCGATCGGGCCGTGATCGGACGTCATGCCGCATACATGGTGGTACTGTGCTGATATTGAAACCGGAAAGTGAGAATGAAATTATGATTGAGATACATGTCTCAAATGAGGCAACCTAGCCGATCGGGTCGTGATCGGACTCTGCGGTAGGAAAGTGGTGGTATTGTGGATGATGATGTAACAACATTAAATGTCTCCAAGGGAGATAACCTAGCCGGTCGGGTCATGATCGGACTCCGTGCTAAGATTCAAGGTGGAATATGTATATGTATATATATTGGCACAAAAATTGTGATTGAAATTGGGAGTTGGTTATGATGTGCATATTGTGAACAATGGTATTGTGAATTGTGGTGAATCGGTATTAAATATCTTCTATCCAATAATAGTATTGTTTTCATATCCGGAGTTTCATTTCCATCATATGAACTTTCGAATATTGAAAAATTGTTATGTTTAACTTGGCCTTTAGATATCATTGATTGATACTTGTTGTTTACATGGTTGTCTTTTCTTATACTGGCATTCTATTTTGAAAGAGGACTTTTAACTATTCATACTAGTACTATTCGAAAGTACTAACGTCCCTTTTGCCGGGGGCGCTACATCTTTAAATGGATATAGGTGGTTCCATAGCAGGCAGTGTTGGTCGCAGCTAGTGGCACATCCTCTTTTCAGCCGACTTGGTGAGCCCCACTTCATTTTGGGTTCCTGTATCATGTGTTCATCATGTACTTGTATATTGAGGTATAGCCGGAGCCTTGTTGCCGGCATTTCCATATTTCTCTTCAGTTGTATTTAGAGGCTCCGTAGACGGGTTGTGGGTGGTGTCGGGTATTGGAATTAAATTAGAAATATTGATATTTGGCAAAGATGTATAAACTTGTAATATTTTGAAAATTATGAACGAAGTTGCTAATGGAAATGAAATGGAAGTCGTTAATTATGTATTTATAGAATTTGATTTCTGGTGTGCATTTCTTCTTTATTCGAAGACGAATTTGGGTAGAATGAAATCTAGCAGGCTTGCTTTGTCGGGTTTACTCGGTTGAGTGCCGGTCCCGCCTCCCGAGGTTGGGGTGTGACACCAAGATGATACTCAGAGCTGGATATTTTTGGATGACTATGGAAACAGATTGCATCCGGTACGTACAGAAATGCCACCTATTCCAGGTGTTACACCTCCTTTTTCTGCTTACTACACCCCGTGAAGGGTATAATAGAGGAGTTTTTCCAATTAAAGGACAATCGAAACGGGATTCGTTTATTAAGAAGTTCAGAGTCGCCACTTGGGAGATTTATGGTGTCCCAAGTCACCGGTTTGAATCCCGAATCGAGGAAAGGGTTTGACTCTGTATTAACAGTCACGGACCAGAAATCCGGGTAAGGAATTCTGTTAACCCGGGAGAAGGGGTTAGGCACTCCCGAGTTCCGTGGTTCTAGCACGGTCGCTCAACTGCTATATTTGGCTAAAGTCTGATTTTTATACATGTCATCCTATAGTGCAATTTTAAAATTGTTTAACCGCTTTTAATTAGTTTTTATGAAAGTGAACGCCGTTTAAGAGCGTGTTGTTGGATCACGTCACATGAAATGCACCCGGATCCTCGACACCTCTTATTCAACGTTTTGGGATTTGGATTTGGGTCACATGAAATGCACACCCGTATTTAAGAAGGTAATTATTAAAAGCGCGCCTAAAGTGGCTAGTGTCTTATTAACTTTGCGGGAGGCCATGAAAATTCGCTAAATGGCACGTCCCAAATTTCTAAAATATTTTTAATAAAGCATTTAATGAGGGCCCCGCAATTTATGCATTTTTGTTTGGCGAGGCTCGTCTCATTTATTATTTGAAGGCCGACCTAAAATCCTAGTCAATCAATATTGTTTAAGAGCTATTTCATGTCTTTAAAAATGAATCTCGTAATCAGCCCAGGCTGGGCTTCCACAGCCTATCCACAGGACCGCCGGACCCCACTTCTAAAATTCAGCATAGATTTTCATGACCTGGGCCTGATGGCCGGTCCATTCCAAATCGAATTTCAGGCGTTGCACAACTGGGCTGCCGATTGGCCCAATTAATTCTTAAAAAATGGCGTTTATACTACAAAATCCCAAGGTCTGTTTATGAATGGCAGGTGCGATAAGTTGCAAAATAAAACTAAAACTAATGAATGCAAACACCATTTAACTACCAATTGCATCTCAATACTATTCTGAACTTAGATCCCATTTTAACAACTGGAAACGAGAGGAATTTAAACACAAGTATGTGGATTCGATTAGGCACTCATGATTAATTTCAGATGCATAAACTTGATTTCCTACTTGTGATCTAATGTGAGCAACAGTAATGGCAACTCAACTATTACCTGCAATTTGTATATCCTGAACTTAAATTAGCTACTGACATTTACCAATCCCTTTTGAACCTATTTTTCACAATTACAAAAACTAATGAGGTTTAACTTCTACAACAACCATCTCAAATATGTTTCACGATTACAATGCCAAGTGGAATTAACTACTAAACTTGCAACCATTTTTTGAACCTGCTTTCACTACTACAAAACTGAATCCAGTATTTAACTCATAGTCTAAGCCTAAAAGCATGAGCTACACAGCCTATTGAATTCAGCTGGCAAAATGTATCGACCTATTCGAACCTCAATGACTACATAATTATAGAGTTTGACTCATGACTGCAACTGAAGACACAAATAACAGTCCAAACTACTTAATCTCAGTCCAAATTCAGTCCATTTATTACAAACTAACAGGGATCTACATATCATCAATGAGTGTAGAGTTTAAATGCACAATTCAAAGAGAACTTAAATCAGAAACAGGCTTCAATTCTTCACATAACATCATTTTTGCACATTTTCAGCCTATAGTCATTCGAGGGATGCAATAATGTACCTGGTATTTGAAAATA
This sequence comes from Nicotiana attenuata, assembly GCF_001879085.1. NCBI lineage: Eukaryota > Viridiplantae > Streptophyta > Magnoliopsida > Solanales > Solanaceae > Nicotiana > Nicotiana attenuata. Next base: position 343,556 of record NW_017670799.1, read on the forward strand.
TAAGAAGAGGAAGGAAGGGTCAGCAGCTGAAGACAGACAAGTAGCAACAGAAATCCAGCAAGGAACAACTAACAAGCAAACCGGAGATGATTGAAACCAAATAGACCCAAGCAATCAGCTATGAATCGAGGGAAATACAACCAAATGGATCCGACATACACCAGAAATAAGAGCAGCAACCCAGAATTGTTTTAAATCAAGCTCAAACAAACCCAACTATCCAAAATGAACCCAGAAGTCAGCTACAAACACACGTTTAACAACCAGCTAGCTCAGATTACTCAACTTGACAGAAAACTGAAAATAATCCAGGAATATGTAATGAAACAGTAATATTTTGGATTTTTTCTTTTGTTTTGTTTTTCCTTTATTTTATTTTTTTGGTTTTTTTTGAACTCTGAACTTTGAAATCTAGATCTGAGAATTAACAGGTGCTTTTGGGAAATTTTTTTTCGATGGCTCCCCCACCCCCCCCTCCCCAAACTTTTTTTTTTCACAGGGCATAGGAATGCCCTTTATATAGGCATGACTGATGGGGACTTCAGATTTCTCTTTTCTTATTAGTCCTTACCCATTTTAGCTATTAGTCCCCTTACTTTTTACTTGTCACACAAGTTAGTACCCCAAATTTATTAAAATCTGATTTATGTCCTATTCTATAAAGATCTAGGTAATCCTAGCTATTTCTCAAATAATTCCAACAGCTGATGACATAATAGATCCTAATTGTTAGATTACAACTAAACTACTGTTCTGAAACACAAACTCACATATTGAAAGCCTAACTAATCCTAAAACACAATCATAATTGAATCGAGCCTTATTAATCCAACTTAATAGCTAAACTAACAAACTCAGAATCAACTAACTACTAATAATTTAAGCTAACCAAACGAGGATCAAAACTAACATAGACCAATTAACTGACGTTTGATCAACTAAGCTAAAAGAAAAAATTAAATCAGAATGAACCTAATTAAAAACAGAAATACCATGAAAATATTAAACTAAACTCACAATCACCTAATTAATTAAAAGAAATACTAAGAACACTGAAGAAACTCACCGACCGGTTAACAATTTTCCAAATTAGGCCCTTTCCGATGATATTTGAACGCCCTAGATGATGGAATCTTCATGAGGATGGTGAGAGGATTGCATGGCACCAATTTGGTACGATTTGAAGCATTTAGGGTTTTGGCCGGAAAATCTAAAACTGAAATTCGAACCTTTCCGGCCATGTTCGAGGGGTGAGGTTAGGGGGGTTAGGTAGAGGAGGCTCAGGCGGTTTTGGGGTGTTAATTTGGGTTGATTTGGATGAAGTTACGTCGTGGCTGGAAAAACTTCGATCCGATATTCGAAGCTTTTGGCCGGGATTTGAAGGAAACGGGTTATGGATTCATGATGAGGAAGAAGAGGGGGTCTTGGGGTGTTAATTTGGTAGCGATCGGAGCTGGTGACGTTCGCCGGCGGCGGCGGCTCCGGCGGAGTTACAGAGAAATACGAGGAAGACAGCATGTGTTTTTTTAGGGTTATTGAATTTTCGGTCATATTTATCAAAAATTGAAGAACAATTATGGGTCGTTAGATTGGGTGATGGATGGCCTGGATCTAGTGACGCGAAACGACGTCGTTTTGATTTTTATTGAGGCAGACCGGGTTTTGGGAGATGGGCCTGGGCTGGACTGGGTTGCTATTGGGCGTGGGAAAGGGGTTTTTTGGGCTGGTTAATGTGACTGGAATGGCCCAATTTGGATCCTATATTAATCAACCCTCTTTTAGTGCCTTCTTTCTTTCTTTTGTTTCCCCCTTTTTTTTTATATATTTGTTTTATTTAGCTCATTTTCTGATTTTCATTTTTTTATATTTTTGATTTTATTAAATGCTAAATAAAAATGCAAACTAAAACACATTAAAACTAAAATGCAAACTAAAACACATTAAAAGTAAAAATGCAAAAAGGACCATTTTTGTTATTTTCCTTTTCCGAAAAGTAACTCAACTACTAATTAATCCTAAAATGTGAAATTAAATTCCAAATGCAAATGCCAAGTATTTTGTATTTACTAATTAAAATGCACAAACAAAATGCAAACAATTAACAAAAAATAACACAAAAATTCACAAAAATTGTAAAAATAAAGAAAAATCATTTTGTTTGAATTTTGGGAATAATTCATATATAGGGCAAAAATCACGTGCTCACACCAGGTACATGCAGACATGATAAAGGTACCACCTAATGAGCTCAACGCGGCCATTGCGCCTTGGCCTTTTGCTGCCTGGGGAATGGATGTCATTGGTCCGATCGAGCCCACAGCTTCTAACGGGCACCAGTTCATTTTGGTAGCTATCGACTATTTCACAAAATGGGTAGAGGCCGCATCCTACAAAGCTGTAACCAAGAAAGTCGTCGCGATTTTGTTAAGGACCGTATCGTTTGCCGATTTGGACTTCCCGAGTCCATTATCACTGATAATGCTGCCAATCTCAACAGTGATCTGATGAATGCCATGTGTGAAACCTTCAAATTCAAGCACAAAAATTCCACAGCATACAAACCTCAAATGAATGGAGCCGTGGAAGCTGCAAACAAGAACATCAAGAAGATACTAAGGAAGATGGTAGAAAACCACAAACAATGGCACAAAAAGTTACCCTTTGCCTTATTGGGGTACCGCACTACAGTCCGCACGTCAACTGGGGCAACTCCCTATTTACTGGTTTATGGTACCGAAGCTGTCATCCCAGCCGAGGTGGAAATTCCATCTTTAAGGATCATACAAGAAGCCGAGCTTAGTGACGCAGAATGGATAAGGAGCCGCTATGAACAACTAGCCCTCACAGATGGAAAGAGAATGAATGCAATATGTCACAGTCAGCTATATCATAACAGAATGTCTAGAGCTTTCAACAAAAGGGTCAAACCAAGGCAATTCGCACCAGGACAGTTGATGCTGAAGAAGATCTTCCTGCATCAAGATGAAGCCAAAGGGAAATTCTCTCCTAACTGGCAAGGTCCTTACATGGTTCACCGGGTGATAGCAGAAATGGATGGAGAAGTTTGGCCAAAACTAATCAATTCAGACACAGTAAAGAGATACTATGTTTAGATTGTTTACATTCCTTCATATGATGTAATTGAACTACGCTTGACCTGATTCCCATTTAAGAGGGGATATGTAGGAAGCCCCGTGGGTTCGGTCATATCTTAATAAAAGCTTCATGTCCCCCAACACCAGAAAATGGGGCAGAATTTTGAGGAGGACCCTCAAAATTCCGGAGCAAATCCAGCCAACGCCATCACATGCCAGAAAGTCAAAAATTGGTTAAGAAACTGGGGTAGATTCTCAAAATTCCGGAGAAGTTTCAGCAAAGTTTCGTCACACGCAAAACGGCCGAAGGATCATTTACCAAACTGGGGCAAAATTTTGTGGAGGACCCTCAAAATTCTAATACAAGAAACCTGCAATGTCTCCGATACGTGTTATAGTCATTAGTTCATCTAAAATTACTTGATATTTCACTATGTTTTCTAAAATAACTCTATTTTCATCAATAAGTGCATATTTTCGAAAACTCTATCTCTATGACATCCAGGTGTTACCCAGGGCAACTCAAACAGGGCCTCCAGAACGGAGCAAAGCACAACCAGCAGATAAAGGCACGAACCAACCTCCCCTTACAAAACTCACGATTTTTCTTTGGGTGCAGGCACAGTGGACATGACAGCAGCATTCACAAATATACACGCAGCAAAATCACTATCATCGGGCCACCAGACACAAATATATCTCCAGCTAAGACACATTCTACTCTTATCTGCTACTTGTTTACTGCATAAGGCTAAGAACTGCCTTCTCCTTACATGAGATTAAGCCTCGTCTCAACCCTTGCATGAGGCTAAGCCCTACCTCCATATTTGCATAAGGCTAAGCACTGCTTTCCCTTGCATAAGAGTAAGCCTTGTCTTGACCCTTGCATGAGGCTAAGCCCTGCCTCCCTATTTGCATAAGGCTAAGCATTGCCTTCTGTCTACATGAGACTAAGCCCTGTCTCGAATCTTGCATGAGGCTAAGCCCTGCCTCCCTATTTGTAGGAGACTAAGCCTTGTGTCAAATCCTGCATGAGGCTAAGCCCTGCCTCCCTATTTGCATGAGACTAAGCCCTGTCTCAAATCTTGCAAGAGGCTAAGCCCTGCCTCCTATTGCATAAGGCTAAGCATTGCCTTCTCTCTGCATGAGCTAAGCCTGTCTAAATCTGCATGAGGACTAAAGCACTGCCTCCCTATTTGATTGAGACTAAGCCCTGTCTCTAATCTTGCATGAGGCTAAGCCCTGCCTCCGTATTTGCATAAGGCTAAGCACTGCCTTCTCATGGGACTAAGCATTGTCCCTCCCTGCATAAAATTTTCTCTATTCTAAACTTTGCACTATCTTCTTCCCTCGGGCTAAGCTCCACCCCCAAACTCCGCACAAGACTAAGCTTTGTCTTGCTATCACTTTTGGTATCATGTCTCTGCACTACATGGGCTGACATATAGCTAACCTGTCCAAAGGCGTCATAGTCCAAAGGCATCATCCTCATAGCCTGAAGACACCATGCCATGTCTTGATGATCCCTCACACTTGCATATCATTATTCAAAAGCGTCATAGTTCGGAGGCACCATTTTCATAGCCCGAGAACATCATTTCATGGCCTGCGAATCCCATACCACGCAATTCATGGCCTAGGACATCATGGTGTAAGGACATCATCCTCAAACCGTCCAAAGACAATCTTCATGGTCCAATGGGAATTTGCATCATGTTTAGATTCCTTCAGTAATCCACATATTGGCATACGTCGTGTTTTAAGTTTTGCAGGAAATCCTGGAGGTAACTATTATTCAAACGGGAGCAACCTTCGCTCCGGTTTCCGCTCATACCACTTACACTCTGCCATTTAATTGATTCTCACCCTCACTCTGTGACCGTTCAGATATCTGCCCTATGATACATCCATCATACTTCAGACTCGTATTCAGAGCTCAACATGAACCCATCTGGTACTGTCCTCCATGAAAGGGAACTTTTTCGGAGCATACTGTTATTCCTATGATAATGCCATCGACTTCATTCACCGGTGGGTCCAAAACTACACATGGCCTGACTCCTGTAATACCAGGGATATGTAGGCAGCTCAAAGACTAGGGTTCGGCCTATATTTTTCAAAACACCCATTCGGTCAAAATCGGTTATCATTTCTTTACCCGAGAACTCTTTCATCCTTCCCGGGTAAAGGGGGTAGCTGTTGATACCCAATTTTCCCTCATATATTTTTAAAATGCATATCTACTTTCAAAATAATGCATGAGCATCAACCGGTATTTTTCATAATTTTCCTCTAGTTTTGAAAGAATTTTCAAATTTATTCTAGCACTTTAACATATAAATAATTACTAATTGCATTACAAATGATTTTATGATAATTTTATTTGCTTAACTTTATCATTTTACCTTTATACTAAGCTGTGATTATTTCACGAATAGCCATATGTACATGTTAGGGTTATAATTGCAATAACTGTGCAATAATAGCCCATGCGCACATAAATACTTTATTTCCCAAGAAAATAACCTTTTATATTTTTATAATACTAAGTAATTATTTTAAATCAATTTCATGCATAAATGATATTTTTATCATTTATAAATTATTTTATTAATAAATTGGGTATTTAACAAATATCCCCTTTAATTATATCTAAATTCATACTCCCCCCCAGCCCAATTCAAATTAACCCAAGCCCAATCCGCCCCAGCCCAAATCAAATAACCCCTACCCGACCCAAACCTTCTCTAATCGTGGCCGTTGATCTCTGAGATCAACGGTCCACGTTTCCCCTTTCCATTTTTAATCCAAATGACCCCCCAAACCCTACCCATTCTCTAGAGACCGCCACCCCCAAATGCTCCCGTCCTCTCTTCTCTCTCAGACACTCCAAACCCTAGAAGCGCCGCCACCCCAAAAATCTCCCAAATCCCTTCGATCCTTGACCAGATATGGGGTTATTTGGTGTTTTGCTACCCTGTCTAACCTACTACCTCTACTGGTTGTTCGATTCATGCTGTTTTCTGAGGAAATCTCGAAGAGATTCGACTCAGAGTCGACCTAGGCTCTTCGTTTTCTTATGAATCCGCCTTGTGTTCATCAATGTTTGTGAGTACCATTAATTTTGTGGCTGTGGTTAGATTTTCCTTTACCCCATCCCCTTTCTCAAAAACCCTTATCTTTTCAACTTGAATCTGTTCAGATCCTTGTATATCTAGAGTGATTTGGAGTTTATCCAGTAGTTTTATTTAAAAAATCTCTTGTTCTCTCTATCGTTAGTCGATTTTAACATCCCTCTAGAATAGGGTTTCGCTTCCTTAGTGTTTGATGTTCAGATCTCTCTAGATTTGAAAATATTTCGAGTTTCTACAGCATTTTTCTTTAAAGATTTTCTATTTTCCTTACTGTTAATCGATCCTAATGTTTTCTAAGAATTAAGGTTTCACTTCGTCTGTTTCTGCAAAACTTTTCTAAAGATTCCTTTGTGTTTGATTATCTTTTTCTACTGATTCTTTCATGACTATGTTTCAGTCTTTAGTTTGTTTGATTATTTCATTGTTAGCTCTAATTTTTGCCCATTATTCTTGAGTAATTGATTGATTATCTAAACTGCCTAGGGTTTGAAATTGCTTTGTTTTACTGAGGTAATTACTTCTTGTAATTTTGTCTACTTTCCTTGTTTTGGGACTCCTAATTGGCACTACTTACTTAAACTATTCCTATTAAGCTTATTTTGGGGGGGGGGGGGGGTATTGTCTTACCAATCCCAGATTGGTCTCTAATTCACTTGTGTTACCTTATTTGTGTTGTTACTTGCCGGATTTTTGGTGTTCTGACTCTAATTAGCTATCAGACTTATCACTTACCTTGTTTAAACCTCAATTCCGAGTTACTTTTGGATATAACTCCATGTTTTTTGGCCTATTGATTGGCCCTGTCAAGCCTAATTGATGACTGACTGTTTTCTTTGCCTTATTTGCAAACTTTTAAACTACTTTACCTTATTTACTTTACTCCACTCAATGCTATATAAACCTCACTCTATTTTTAAATACACACACACACACATACATAGAGAAACACACGAAAGCTCTTGCTCTTATTCACAATTTCCTCCATCACAATCTTTTTATTTCTCTGTTTGCTACATTGTCTAGCCGGCTGAAAGCCAAGGCTAGACCCAGGAATCCTGTTTGCTTCATTCTTCTATTGCTATCTCCTAACTGGTATGCCTCTACTTCTGCTATCATTCAAGCTTTTATGTGATTAAATCTGTGTGCTTCCTGTCATCAGCATGTCTATATCTGTCTAATTAGATCTATGTGTTTCATGTTATTACTCTTAATCAACATGCCTACTTCCATCTATTTAGATCCATGTGCTTCATATTTTCTGATCCTAATCAGCATGACCTATGTGTTTCCTGTTTTCAGCCTGTCTACATGTTTGTTTATATGTAAATTAGACCTATGTCTACATGTTTCTTAACTAACATGTTCTTCTGTCCTGTTTAAGTGTTCACCTCTAACAGACTTCTAATTTCCATGCTCCCAACCCTTGCTGCCCCTTTATGTATGACTGTCTCATTGGTACTCTGATCCCAGCATGCCATGTCGTTGTTTAATACATGTCCATATGCCTGCCTAGTAACAACTAATAAACTAAGTCGAATCTAGACAATATGAAACTTTGCTTGAAGTGGTTGTGATCCTGTTTCTATCTACTGTTTGATTGCTGGGGTCTCTTGTTTGAATTCTAAGTGTTAAATGACTCTTTTTTCTTAAAACTATCTCCTATTTCAACTCCTACTCTTAGAACATCTAGGGTCCTGCCCCTCCAATGTGAGCACTGCCTTGGACACTCCTTTGAACTCTAACACACTGGGGATGGCTTTTCCAAAACTGGCTCAAAACTGTTTCTTGCAAAGGTTTCCTGGTGTGAGCATTGCCCGGTGTCACGACCCCAGTTCACCCACCGTGAACATGTCGTGATGGCGCCTAGTCTCTACAACTAGGTAAGCCTAAAATACGGAAAAACAAAATAACTTGCGGAAAATAATAATTCAACTTGAACAGTTAAAAGAAAATACGGTGTATAGATGCCACTTGGCATATACAATCCCATAACACGGAAGTCTAAAATATCATCCCAAAACCCGGAAACTCACGGGAACACAAGCTAATAGAATGAGTACACTGCTCTAACTCCAGAATGTCTAAAACAACAGTAAGAAAGGAAGGATATCTGCTAAAGCTAGAATAATATAGAGACTCCTTGGTCTACGGACGCGGCAGATGTACCTCGAAGTCTCTGCTAGATCTCTCCGCCTCGAGGGTGATACGCCTGGGTGGAGGTACCTGGATCTGCACATGAAAAACATGCGCAGAAGGGGCATGAGTACACCATGTCGGTGCCCCCTTTTTCCTAATGGCGAAATCGAGTTTACGACATTTGGGCAGACAACTCTTTTCCTTTTGGGAATTAGGTTTGAGATTTAGAAGAGTCGCCACCTAATGATTAAGTGCATTAGGACACTAAGAAGGAAATGAAAAGAAGAAGAACCAGAGAATGGGTAAGGGCTTGAAATTATCTCGGGGGGAAGGTGTTAGGCACCCCCAAGATCCACTAGTGTGGTTCCCGGCCATGCTACAATTGTGACTTTAAATATAAACAACAAATAAACATACAAGACAATTCTCACATACGATTGCAAGTAAGGGAAGTATAAAAGTTAAATAAACGAGCTGAAATTTGGGACTAGGCGATTTCATAATTTATTTAAAGAATATACAAGTGCAGAAAAATGGGGGGGTCAAATAATTGATACAAATAATCAAACAAAGGGATGAAATGAGGCGGAAATTTGGGAGAGAAAGAAAAAAATAGTACTTGGACATTTAAAGAGATTTTTAAGTGATTAAAGCAAAGGACAAGGTTTAAAAGAACTGAAAACTGACAATTTTAAAAATTCCGAAAGAAAGAAGTAACACATAAAGAGGGAGGGGGTCCTAGGCTTATAAATAACATGGATCACCCACGCAACACCCGGTAATCAATTATACATGTGGTGTTATCGCGTGATCATCATATCCATGTCTACCCTTACCTACCCTGTTGAGGTACTAAATCGCAGAATGGTCTCGTTACTTATTGCATGCTACTACTCGCCCCGATCCTATCAGTCCCAGAGGCAGTTGAGACTACTAATCCTAGAGGGAAAGGATATTGGCTTTTGAAGTTTAAAAAGGACAAAATCTAGTGCGACAAACAAAACACATAAGAGCAGTTAAGGGGAAAAACACATAGCAGTTAAGGCTCAAATAGGCCCCCTCATTCAAAGCAGAAATTGTTTAGCATGACTTACAAGTGCTGGTTAGGTCTTTAATTAAACTTACGTAAGGGGGTGGCTGATTTATTATATATTTTTAGATAAGAAGTCCGAATTAGGCCTGCCTGCTGATTGTAATTATTAAAGACTGGTATAATTAATTGATTACCTAATGGTTTGCCTAGGTGAAACCTATAGGCATGATATCTAACAAGGTCAAACATACTGATTTTAAAGAAAATTACTGACTTTAGAAATAAACCAATTCTGCGAATATTAACAACGTTATTACTAATTTTAGACTTTGCGGATGAATCAGATTTAAACGACTTCTCCTTAGGCATGGATTCTAAGCGTTATTAATTTTAAAACGGTTATGTAAGTGCAGGAATCCTATGAGCATGATATCTAGGATGCAATTGATTATTTTTTTAAACCTATGGATTGTTTGCCTAATGACATGTGTATATGCAGAAGTGCAGAAAACTTATAATCATGATTTCTATATGCAGAAGTGCAGAAACTTATAGACATAACTTCTAATGAAATGCATAACTTATAGACAGGATTTCTAATGCAGTGATAAAGCAACTTATAGGCAGGATTTCTAATGCAGTAATGAAACAACTTATAGGCAGGATTTCTATATGTAGATGCATAAACTTATAGGCAGGATTTCTATATGTAGATGCATAAGCGAAAAACAGGCTGTGATTGCAGAAATAAATACCTAAAGCATGATGTCTACCCACATGCATAACATGAGTGACCCTCCCCTTTTCACTATACACCCCCATAAGTTATTACAAATTATTACAACCCGAATGAATGAAGAAAAATAAAAAATTACATCAGAAATTAAAGTTCCAACCAAGGAGAGCCTAATTCAGACTCCTAGTCTGAAACATGAAATAAACCAACTTCCAAAGATTAGATTTCCAAAGCCTTTCTCATCCTTTGGGTGTGTCAAAGTTCCAAGGAGCTTCATGAACTCCAGGCAGTGCTTACACCACCCAATTACATTTGCAGGATCAGATTATAGTGTAGTGTGGAAGGGCCAGCCCTCAAATGTCCAAGTTCAGAGGGAACTCAAAGTCCCCAAGGCAAGGCTCATAGGAGGGGGGGCAGAACTTAGAGTCTAAGAATAAGTGTAAGTGCAATAGAGGGGGAATTAGGGAAAGCAATGACAAAACTAGTGGTCATGCCCAGCAATTAGGATGCTGGCACACCCCTGACCAGCCTATCAGCTTGAATTTGGGAGTTAGGACCTATTGAAGGTCATGTTCAGACCTGGGCAATAATTCGGATATTGCCAGGCCACGAACTTTAACTCAGCACAGAAAAGGGAATGGGGGGGGGGGGGTATGGGGAACTTATAACAAGCAGTAATGTGACGACCCGGCCGGTCGTCCTAAGAATTTACGCCCCGATCCCCCATTAACTGATTCCACTAGGTTCATTTCTGCTATTTTGGTTTGCCGGGACATTCGGTGTTGAGTTTCGGAGAGCTTTGGGACACTTAGTCCCCAAATGAGAGCTTAAGTGTTGAAAAGTGGTCCGTAGTCGGAACAGAGTGAAGACGACGTCGGAATGGAAATCCGATGGTTTCGTTAGCTCCGTTAGGTGAATTCGGGGTTGGGAGCATGTTCGGAATGTATTTTGGAAGTCCGTAACTCATTTAGGCTTGAAATGCCGAAGTTTGAATTTTATAAGTTTCCGGTCCGATAGTGAGTTTTTGATCCGAGGGTCGGATTGGAATTCCAGAAGTTGCAGTAGTTCCGTCATGTCATTTGGGATGTGTGTGCAAAATTTCAGGTCATTCGGACAAGGTTCGGGTAGGTTTTTGATCGAAAGCGTGTTTTGTTGGAATTTGAAGTTCTTAGGCTTGAATCTTTGATTAATTCGGGTTTCCAGCGTTATTTTAGGTGTTTTTAAGATTGGTACAAGTTTGAATAAGGTATTAGGTGGTATTGGTGCTTTTGGTTGAGGTCTCGGGGGCCTCGGGATGATTTCGGGTGGTTAACGGAAGAATTTTGGAAGTTGAGAGGTAGCAGTTCTGCTGCTTCTGGTATCTTTTCGCTTCTGCGCCTTGGGAACCGTAGAAGCGGAGCCGCAGAAGCGGCCTTGGTCATCCCAGAAGCGAAATTTGGACTCCTCAGCTTTTCTGCAGGTGCGGAAGGTTTGAGCGCAGATGCGGTTCGCACCTGCGAGATTCGTACCGCAGAAGCGGAACCTGGCCCATTAAGTGAAAACCGCAGAAGCGGCTTGGTTTCCGCAGAAGCGGGACCGCAGAAGCGGTCCGTTGTCCGCAGAAGCGGAAATACCTGTTCAGAAAAGGGAATTTCGAGGGTTGAGTTTCAAAAGTTGGAAAAATCAATTGAGAGCTCGGGAGAGGGCAATTTTGAGTGGGTTTTGAAGTAAAGATCATGGGGTAACGTTTTCTTAATCCCTTCTAGTTATATTTCATCATTTTGTAGTTAAATCCATCATTAAAATTCGAATTTGGGATTAAAATTTGAAGAATTTGGTTAAAACTTCTTAGGCCAAACTATTGGGTTTTGAGAGGGCATTTGACCTCCGATTTGGGAGATTTTTATATGGTTAGACTCGTGAGATTACGAGAGTTCTGGAAATGTGAAAATTATTTGATTCCGAGGCATTGGCCTGAAGGGCATTTTGGTCATTTCACCTAATTTCACGCTGTAGCTTTGAATTTAATAGCAAAACCAGGTGTTTGCGATGTTATTTACAATGTGTAATTGAATTGAATAGATTTGGGCCATTTGGTGTCGGATACTCGTGGCAAGAGCGTGGTTTCTAGTTGATATTGAGCCGGTTCGAGGTAAGTGGCTTGTCTAACCTTGTGTGGGGGACCTTTCCCCTTAGGACATGATCTTTGAATATTTGAATGCCTCGTACATGAGGTGACGAGCGCGTACTTGAGCTAATTGTTGTAAACCCATTTCTACTTGAAGTATTTAAATTGAGATCTCCTGCTTACTTGTTCATTTTAGACTGTAAGTTTATACCTGTGCTAGCTTAGAGACGCATGTTTAGCTGGCTTACTTGCTTATTTGTTTAGCTGTACTATTTGTACTCTGTGAAGCATGTTAGGCTAGAATTTACTATTACTTGTCCTGATTTTAGCATTTATTCTGAGATTATGGGTTGTTGTTGTTGTGTGTTTAATTTGGGACTACGGGACGGCTTCCTGGGAGATCCCCTGTACTTGAGATATTCTGGACTGAGGGAGCGGCATACCAAGAGATCCATGGCACATGTGTTTCTATATATATTGGGATACCAAGAGATCCCCGGCTTACTTATTGAGGATACCCAGAGATCCTCGGGATACCAAGAGATCCCCGACTTACTTATTGAGGATACCCAGAGATCCTCGGGATACTAAGATATCCCCGATTTACTTATTGAGGATACCAAGAGATCCTAGGATACCAAGAGATCCCCCGGCTATTATTCCTTGTTGAGGGCAGTTTTCCTTGTATTTTTACCTTTGCTTTCTATTACTGTTCTTCCTTATTTACCTGGTTTAGATTCTCGTTGTAGACTTTATTTAAACTGCTTCCGTTATCTCATTATTTATTATGTTTTATCTCAGTAGGGCCCTGACCTTCCTCGTCACTACCCAACCGAGGTTAGGCTTGGCACTTACTGAGTACCGCTGTGGTGTACTCATGCCTCTTCTGCGCATGTTTTTCATGTGCAGATCCAGGTACTTCCTCCCAGGCGTATCATCCTTGTGGTGGAGAGTCCTAGCTGAGACTTGAGGTATATCTGCTACGCCCGCAGACCAGGAGTCTCTACTCTATTCCGGCTTTAGTAGATAGTTCCTTTCTTTCCTTTCATGTTGTTTAGACATTCTGGTGTAGAGCAGATTAATACATTCTATTAGCCTTTGTTTCCCGTGAGTTTCAGGGTTTTGGGATTTAGTTGTAGACTTCCGCATATTTTTGAGTTGTATAGGCCGAGTGGCCTTATATACAGTTGTTATTTCCGTATGTTCAGTTTTAATTAATTATTCCGCAAAAGTTAATTTGTTATTCCGCACTGTTAGGCTTACCTAGTTATAGGAAATAGGTGCCATCACGACATGTTCATGGAGGGTCAACTGGGGTCGTGACACATTCACACAACGCAAACCTACTGCCATGGTAGTTGGTAGCATGGTTATTCCAAAATATGCTAATCCTAAGACAATTTACACACCAAAAGACATACAAACTGATATTGTCACGACCCGAATTTTCCACCCTCGGGAGTCGTGATGGCGCCTACTAGTGAAAGCCAGGCAAGCCAATCAATTGAATCATTTACCTTGTTTCCATTTTAATCCGTTAACAATTAAGAACCAACATTTAATAAACAACAGAATTTAATAAGCGGAAGACTGAAAAAAACAATGTTTTAATAATGCCACCAATACCAATCCGTAACAAAACTACCCAGAACTAGTGTCACAATTTCACAAACTGTCTAGGAATACTACAAATAAAGGTCTGAAAGATTTAAAACAACACTGTCTCTGGAATACATGAAAGAAACAGAATAAAAGATAGAAGGAGACACCAAGGCATGCGGACGCCTGCAGGACTACCTCGGGTCGCCTGGTGAACTAGAAGCAACAACCTCACTTCGGTCCGAGAGCTATAGCACCAGGCACAAAAGAGTGCAGAGTGTAGTATCAGCACAACCGACCCCATGTGCTGGTAAGTGCCTTGCCTAACCTCGGCGAAGTAGTGACGAGGCTAGGACGGGACTACCAAATAAACCCGTGCAATCAAATCATATACAGTGGAAAAATAAACGCAGAAATTTACAATTTAAAAGAAAAGGGGGAGAGAGACATGCTGCGGGGATATTAATTACAACAGGAAACAAATAAATAACCGTAAAGAACACCATAACTCAAATATCAACAATAATCAGGAAATCAAGACAAGTACACGGCATCATCCTTCGTGCTTTTACTCTCGTCCTCACCAAATATCAATATAATCGGCACGGCATCACCCTTCGTGCTTTTACCTCACAAAATCATGGCACGGAATGATCCTTCGTGCATTATCACTCATATAAAGGCACGGAATGGTACATCTTGCGGCACGGCATCACCCTTCGTGCATTAACACTCTCTCACAAAATATCATGCATGACATCACCCTTCGTGCTTTAACACTCTCTCACCAAAACAATGCACGACATCACCCTTCGTGTTTCAACACTCTTCCTCACCCAAACAACAATCACAAACAATAAGGGCAAGGAAATAAATAGAATCACAACAAAATCACAATGAAATCCCGGCAAGGGAACAATATCAAAAGCAACAACATCCCGGCACGGGAGACGACATTAAAATGCAACATCATCCCGGCAAGGGAGACGACATTAAAAGCAACATCATCCCGGCAAGGGAGACAATATCGTAATCCTCTTTTCTTTTTCACATTTACTTCATAACTCAATTTACAACTTGAACCAACGCTCTACAATGCTCAATTACCAATGATACTTTCACAATTCAATTCACAACTCTGGAGCGACGATGCACTGATAGGAGCTAGTGGTGCACTGTAGGACTGCTGATCAAAATACTGCATATGAGAACCACGGCCACCTGAAGCATCGTGCGAAACCTGGAGTGCTGACTGAAAAGGCCTAGGAGGATGGTCTCTATCAAAAGAATCCCTGCCTCCGGACGAGGCACCACTGAATCAGCCTGAATGACGAGGCCTCTTGTCAGACCCCTGACCGCCCCCCTGTGATAAAACCATCTCAACCCTCCTGGCCACATTGCCCGCATCCTGAAAGGAAATCTCGCTCCCCAACTCCTTGGCCATCTGAAGTTGAATAGGCTGAATGAGTCCCTCAATGAACCTCCTCACTCTCTCTCTCTCTCTCAGTGGGAAGTACAAGAAAAGCATGACGGGCCAAATCAATAAACCTGGTCTCGTATGAAGTAACAGTCATGGAACCCTGCTGGAGACGCTCAAACTGCCTCCGATAGCTCTCCCTCTGAGTGACAGGAAGAAACTTCTCCAAAAACAGCTGAGAAAACTGATCCCAAGTCAGAGCTGGTGACCCAGCTGGTCTAGCCAAACAATAATCTCTCCACCAAGTCTTGGCGGATGCAGATAAGCGAAAAGCAGCAAAGTCAACCCCATTGGTCTCCACTATCCCCTTGTTCCTGAGAACCTCATGACAGCTGTCTAAATAATCCTGGGGATCCTCAGAAGATGCACCGCTGAAAGTGGTGGTGAAGAGCTTGGTGAACCTGTCCAATCTCCACAAGGCATCAACAGACATAGTTGCCCCATCACCGGTCTGAGCTACCACACCCGGCTGAACTGCTCCAACTGGCTGAGCTGCTGGAGTCTGAAACTGGGGAGCCATCTGCTCCGGATTGCAGGTAGCAGGAGTCTGGGCTCCTCCTCCAGCCTGAGAGACGGCTGGTGCTATAGGAAGCAAGTCTGGCCGGGTGACACTCTCCATAAGGCCCACTAGACGGACCAGAGCATCCTGGAGTACTAGGGTAGCAATGAACCCCTCTGGGACCTAAGTTGGTCCTAGTGGAACTGCCTGGGCTGGAACCTCCTCATCAAACTCAACCTGAGGCTCCGCCACTGGCGCTGCTGCTTTGGGCTGAGCTCTGCCCCTCCCTCAGCCTCTAGCACGGCCTCGGCCTCGCCCTCTGCCCCTCGTGGGAGCTGATGCTGGGGGCTCGGGCTGCTGGTCAGTAGATGAGGAAGCGCGTGTTCTCGCCATTTGCGAAAGAACAGAGTAGAAATTTGATTAGCTTTGAGAAACCAAACCGCATGACAGGAAAGAATAGATGTGAAGTTTTTCCTAACTCTGTAGCCTCTAGGGGATAAATACAGACGTCTTTGTACCGTTCCCTCAGACTCTACTAAGCTTGTCCGTGAATTATGAGACCTAAGTAACCTAGAGCTCTGATACCAACTTGTCATGACCCGGATTCCCACCCTCGGGAGTCGTGATGGCGCCCACTAGTAAAAGCTAGGAAAGCCAATCAATTGAATCATTTACCTTGTTTCCATTTTAATCCGTTAACAATTAAGAACCAACATTTAATAAACAACAGAATTTAATAAGCGAAAGACTGAAAAAAACAATGTTTTAATAATGCCACCAGTACCAATCCATAAAGGAACTACCTAGAACTGGTGTCACAATTTCACAGGCTGTCTAGGAATACTACAAATAAAGGTCTGAAAGATTTAAAACAACACTGTCACTGGAATACATGAAAGAAACAGAATAAAAGATAGAAGGAGACGCCAAGGCCTACGGACGCCTACAAGACTACCTCGGGTCGCTTGGTGAACTACAAGCAGCAACCTCACTGCGGTCCGAAAGCTACAGCACCGGGATCTGCACAAAAGGGTGCAGAGTGTAGTATCAGCACAACCGACCCCATGTGCTGGTAAGTGCCTAGCCTAACCTCGGTAAAGTAGTGACGAGGCTAGGACCATACTACCAAATAAACCTGTGCAATTAAATCATATACATTGGAAAAATAAAGGCAGAAATTTACAATTTAAAAGAAAAGGGGGAGAGAGACATGCTGCGGGGATATCAAGTAACAACAGGAAACAAATAAATAACCGTAAAGAACACCATAACTCAAATATCAACAATAATCAGGAAATCAAGACAAGTGCATGGCATCATCCTTCGTGCTTTTACTCTCGTCCTCACCAAATATCAATATAATCGGCACGACATCACCCTTCGTGCTTTTACCTCACAAAATCATGGCACGAAATGATCCTTCGTGCATTATCACTCATATAAAGGCACGGCATCACCTTTCGTGCATTAACACTCTCTCACAAAATATCATGTACGGCATCACCCTTCGTGCTTTAACACTCTCTCACCAAAACAATGCACGGCATCACCCTTGGTGCTTTAACACTCTTCCTCACCCAAACAACAATCACAAACAATAAGGGCAAGGAAATAAAAAGAATCACAATGAAAATCCCGGCAAGGGAACAATATCAAAAGCAACAACATCTCGGCAAGGGAGACGACATTAAAATCAACATCATCCCGGCAAGGGAGACAATATCATAATCTTCTTCTCTTTTTCACGTTTACTTCATAACTCAATTTACAACTTGACCAACGCTCTACAATGCTCAATTACCAATGATACTTTCACAATTCAATTCACAACTTGAGCCAACGCTCTACAATGTTCAAGTAACAATGATACTTCCACGAATCAATTCACAACTTGAGCCAACACTCTTAAATGTTCAATTACCAAATTTACTTCCACAAGCCTTGTTCAACAATAGGAATATCACATAAGGCATGTACAATACAAAACGGAGTCACATTAATCATAGTATAAGACTCACGAGCATGTTTGACACCAGCGCATAGATACTCGTCACCATGCCTATACGCCGTACTCAACAATTAACACATAGCAAATAGGACACGACTCCTAATCCCTCAAGCTAAGGTTAGACCAAACACTTACCTCGATGCCACGAACACACTTCAAGCCTCAATTACCGCTTTACCTCTTGATTCGCTTGTATCTAGCCACAAGTTACTTAACTATATCAATAAATGCTAAATAAATCAATTCTATTGCATGAAAATAGATTTTCTAAGGTTTTTCCCAAAAAAATCAAAAATCGACCCTGGGCCCGCTTGGTCCAAACCCGAAATTCGGACCAAAACCCGATTACCCATTCAACCCCGAGCCCGGATATATAATTGGTTTTGGGATCCGACCTCAATTTGAGGTCTAAATCCCCAAATTTCAATATTCTTAGGTTTTACCTAAAATTCCCAATTCCACCATAAAAACCCTAGATTCTGGGATGAAATCTTGTAAAAAGAAGTTAAGAAGTGAAAGAAATGAGTTTAAAATCACTTACTTGTGTTTTGGGGAAGAAAGAGTGTTAGAAAAATCGCCCCTTATGTTTTAGGTTTCTGAAAATGGTAAAATAAATGAAAAGTCCCGTTTATATACTACTCTCAGACCCTCACCGCGGACCGCATAAAATGGATTGCGGCCGCGGAGCTCCACCGCGGATCGTGAAATATCAAGCGCGGACGCGAAAGGCTTGGCCTTGCTCACCGCGGATCGAATAAATCCCACCGCGATCGCGGAAGCCCCACAGCGGTCGCAAGAAACCATTGCGGACCGCGGAGCCTGGTTCAGAGATCTGCAGCTTCTCTGAAACTGCAACAGCTATGTTCAAGTCTAAATTCACCCCGTGGCCTTTCCAAAACTCACCCGAGCCCTCGGGGCTCCAAACCAAGCATTCACGCAAGTCCAAAAACTTCATACAGACTTGCTCGTGCGATCGAATTATCAAATAACATCAACCACTATGAATTAAGCCTCAAATTCATGAAATCACTTAAGAACATCAAAATTTCAAATTTTCTCAAATAAGGTCCGATTTATGCCAAACGGACTCCGATTCTTACCAAACTTCACAGATTCCACTAATTTATTTCAAACTTGTACCGGGCTCCGAAACCAAAATACGGGCCCGATACCATCAAATTCAATTACATTCAAATTTCCAAAAAAACTCTAAGAATTTCAGTTAAATAATTTTCTTCAAAAATTTATTTCTCGGGCTTGGGACCTTGGAATTCGATTCTGGGCATGCTCAAGTGCCATATTTTCCTACGGACCCTCCGGGACCGTCAAATCACGGGTCCGGGTCTGTTTACCCAAAATGTTGATCGAAGTCAACCTAAATTCATCTAAAAGCAAAATTTATCATTTTTTCACTGATTTTCACACAATGGCTTTCCGGATACACGCCCGGATTGCGCAAGCAAATCGAGGTGAGACAAAAAGGAGGTTTTAAGGCCTTGGATCACAGAATTTATTTCTAAAACAAGTGATGATCTTTTGGGTCATCACAGATATGTTGTCTGAAGACGGCGTGAACTTAACATACATGCAAGCTTAGAGAGCAAAGGAAAAGGCTTTGGAGTTTTTGAGAGGTCATTCTGCTGACTCCTACAGCAAATTGCCTAGTTATTTGTATATTCCGGAGAAGACTTATCCGGGGTCTGTAGTTAAATTGAAAAAGACGGACGATGACTGCTTCTTGTATGCATTTGTTGCGATTTGTACGTCAATCAGTGGTTGGGAATATTGTAGGCCAGTTGTAGTAGTTGATGGGACCTTCTTAAAGTCAGCATACAAGGGAATAATGCTAACATCTAGTACAATGGATGCAACAGGTATTGTAGATTTATTGTAGATATATTGTAGAAATATTGTAGCTTGTTTGTGTTTTGTAGTACTTGTAAATTATTGTAGATATATTGTTGAAAAGTTGTAATTTGTATGTATATGTCTTCCTCTGCATTTTTCATGCAGCCAATTAATTGCATTTTGCCACATAATGTAGGTACCATATTACCATTGGCATATGCTGTTGTTGATTCAGAAAATGACGCATCATGGAAGTGGTTTTTTGAGCAATTCAAACATGCATATGGTGAAAAACCAAATATGTGTGTTGTTTCGGAAGTGAGAGTATCTTGAAGGCAACATCTATTGTTTATCCCGGCATACCACATTATTCTTGCATGTGGCATATTTGGACAAATATAAGGGCAAAGTTCAAGAAGGGTCATCTAAAGTTAAGCGAATTGTGCCACGGCACGATCATACCCGTTTGATGAATTTAATGAAAGGATGTCAAAGATTGAAGAGATCGACCCACGTGTTAAAGCATATTTATACGATATTGGCTATCATAGATGGTCTCGAGTACATGCTACAGTGAACAGAACTTGGACTATGACATCAAACATTGTAGAGTCGTTGAATGCTGTAACAAAAGATTCAAGAGAGCTGCCGATAGTAGAACTATTAGAGTATATGAGTACTCTTCTTGAACGTTGGACTAATGAAAAGTTATTGAAAGCAAAGGGTACATTCACATACCTTGGGTTTAAATTCAACAAAGAGTTGGATGACAACCAAACATTGTCGCAGAAGCTTAGAGTAAGATCTGACCATTTATTGCATCAAAATAAAATATTAATAGACAATGTAGATATTTTGTAGATATTTTATATTCTGATTGTATATGAATTGTTTTTTGTTTGTAATGTAATTGTAGGTGGGGGCTTCAACAGATCATATCCATACAGTGATAGATGGTGTGAAGTGCTATATTGTTTGTCTTGAAAACAAGAGATGTAGCTGTGGGCAATACCAGCTTGATGAACTTCCTTGTGCACATGCTTCGGCTGCTTTAAGGCACCGAAATGAGTCTTATGAAAACTGTTGTTCTCCTTATTACACAAGGGAGAGCCTCTTGCTTACTTACGAAATACCAGTAAATCCCCTACCTGATGAAAGCAAATGGAATGTGCCACAACATATAGCTGAAGAAGTTATAAATCCACCTTCAGGTGGGAAAAGATAGCCTGGAAGACCTCAAAAACAAAGATACAAAACATATGATGAAGTAAATTCAAAGAATTACAAGGTTTCATGTGGCAACTGCGGAGTAGAAGGGCATAACAAAAGATCTTACAAGAATGCTCCTAAAAAGAAATAAAATTTTATGTAGTAAACTGATTTTTTCATAAAAATTGTTGATGAGTTCAGGAGAATTATATTTGATGTATTATAGTTGAGGCACCTTCAACTCTTAATGTAGTTAGTTTGAGATTGTTTTGTTTAATTAGTATTCTGTATTGAGTTAATACTTTCATAGCTTGATTGGTTTGTGAATGATTTCAATATATATAATACACAATTGTTTTATTATCTCTAGCACCCATCGATAGTTGTTAATGATCCTTACAATTTATCTACAAAAAAACTGCAAGATAACTACATAATCTGGAGTTGACAGAGTAACTACATAATAATTAAGTTGAAAAGGAGTTAACCAGTAACAATAATTAGATCAAGTACTGTTTACTTTCAACAAGTGAATATAAAAACAACAGAATGTTTTCCCATTGTTCGAACTAGTATACTGGATAAAATAAAAAAAAACAAAGGGTAAAATAATTGTAGCACAAATCTGCTACAATTAAACTTCAACTAGCTGCAACTAAACAATTTAACTACATGTTCCATACAAAAAATTGCAACTAATTCTTCTTCCTCAAGACTTGTGTTTTCTCGTTCACAACTGGTGCACCTTTTTTCCTTGCTAATCTGCCAGTCACCTCACTTTCACTAATGCACCATTCTCTTGCTTCTTCCTAGCGTAGTCCCACAGTAGCGCTCCATAGCGTCTACGATGTTGATCAATATCAGAAAGGTCATCCGTAGGAACTGCTAGGTCTCCAATGCTGGCATACTCTGCAAAGGCAGCAACATATACACCACAGTTGCTGCAAAAATAAAAAAGTGTCAATATTTAGCAATCAATGAACAAAAAAAATGTTAAATAGATAGAAAGAAATAAGATTTTTCATACAGTAATCCTTCTTTTTTCTGTGGTATCTCTCCGACGATCCACTGAATGTCAATAGGGTCGGTAACAGCTTTTTCAGTGTATGCCTTTGTGTTCTTGAAGTTGATGTCTGAACGCTTGCCATAAAAACCGATGCATGACAAGTAAAGGGGGGTCATAATAGTAAACTTGGTGACTACAGATTCAACAATAAGGTGATTATGTGAAGAGACCATAGAATCATACACATAAAAGAACCCTATCGGCAATGTCAAAAACAACCAACAACCAGTGGAATTTTTCGACAATGTTGATGGGCATGATGACATAATCAACTTGATCCCATGCAACATTTGCGAGTAATCTGTACCCCAATATGTATTCTGATACGACGTCCTGGGGTTTGACAACAGCAAACTTCTTTTCTTGAGGAGAATTGATGCCTTATTTTAAATTTGTTCAATTCTAGTCTTGAACATACAATCAGTGGTAGTAAACCTTATCTTGTTCTGGGGGCCATACTTTCCTCTTTTCCTCAAGTAGTACATTATAACATCAATGTGCTGCAACAAAAATATATTGCATTTATTTTATTCATTTTGGTAATTATCTACAAAAAATCTACAAAATAACTACAATTACATTTGTTTTAAATCAGTATTATAAATTATACAATCAGTGGTAGTAAACCTTATCTTGTTCTGGGGGCCATACTTTCCTCTTTTCCTCAAGTAGTACATTATAACATCAATGTGCTGCAACAAAAACAGATTGCATTTATTTTATTCATTTTGGTAATTATCTACAAAAAATCTACAAAATAACTACAATTACATTTGTTTTAAATCAGTATTATAAATTATCTACAGAATATCCACAGAAAAACTACAATTTATTTGTTTTTAATCATTATTACAAATTATCTACAATATATATATATACAAACTAAGTACAATTCCATTTGTTATTAGGCATTAATACAAATTATCTGTCCCGAAGGGACGGCCCAGTGGGTTTGGAGGGAGTTTTCCACATGGGAGACGCGGGTTCGATCCCCCCTCAATGCCTTCTAGGTCTGAGCCTGTCGCACGGGGCTTGCCTAGTGCGGTTTACATCCCCTGTTTGGTTTGCAGGCTATTACACAGTGGGGGGTTTACCCAGTGCGCACAGAGTGCTCACCTGAAGGGCAGAGGCTGTAGCGGCTGCGGGTTTTTCTGGGGTTCCAAAAAAAAAATACAAATTATCTACAAAACATCTACAATATACCTACAATTCAGTTTGTTATTAAGCATTTATACGGAATATCTCCAATATATCTACACAATAAATACATATACCGGAGATGGCACTATAACAGTGTTATAGATACAAATAAAAAAAAGTTCAACAAAATAAATACATATTTTGAGTATGAGTTTACCGAGTGGTTGAGGACTTGTCCGAGGTGTGCCAAACTATAAAACCACTCCTTCTTATCAACCTTTTCCACTCCAAGATCAAAGCATGGCTTAATTTGGTTATCCTTTATAGAATACGGAGCCTTCCTCCTATTTAAACAAATAGAAATTAAAATAAATTTGTTGAATGAAGTAGATATCTAAAAGATGAATACTGGAATCAAAGGGTCAAATTATGTAAACTAACCTCTTTGAAGCTGTGTCGGTACCAAGGTATAACCACTTGTTGAATTCTTCCAACAACTCAGGATCAACATCTTGACCAATAACACTAGTAAATGGGTACTTCACGTGAAAAATTTGAGGTCCAACCGAAGTGCTGCCACCAGAACTGTATAAAGGGAGAAATGGTGATCGGGCATGCTTTCCAGGCTGCCTTGTTCTACCTTGATGCACAGGTGTTGTTTCATCTTGGTTAGGCTCGCCGAACTTAACCAACTGGGAGAAGTTATTTGGCAGCTCAAAATCATCAAGCGTAACTTCCTTCTTCTCACCTCTGGAGTCGTCCGAATCACCTACATTTACATACTCGGCTTCTTCACCTACATTAACATCTTCCTCATTCTTTTGTTCTCCTTGAATTGTTACTGTGACTCCGTGAATTGGAGATTGTGCATGCATATCTTCCCTCACTGCTACATTTAGTATATCTAGCTTAATAGAATTGTAAAAAAATTGAAACAGAAAGCAAAAATTTCTGAATACAATTTCATACCTGCATTTTCTTCATCAACTGCACCTTCAAAATGGGAATATAAATCAACACGTGCTGGAAGATTCTCATTATTTTCCATGTCATTCACATGCCCTGTTTTTTCATTAAAGAATTTGAATTATAGTAGATAGTAGTTGCTTGGCAGTTTTAGGAGATATGTAGGTATATTATAGAGATCTACATAACTATGTAGATCTGTGTAAATATACTGTATTTAATTGTATATATATTATAGATATGCTGTAAATATATTGTAGATGTTTTGAAGATATTTTGTAGATATGTTGTAGATATGTTGTAGATATATTGTAGATAACTTGTAGATAACTTGTAGATAATTTGTAGATAAAATGTATGTATTTTGTATATACTTGTTTTGCTGCTGCTGGCATGCATTGGTTCTCCACTAGTGCATTGAAATTGTTGATTGTTCTTTTCTTTTGGTTGGTCGGCATTTTTTGTAGAACTCCCAGCAAACTGAAAGTTTTATATTAATTAGGATATCTATTTTATGAATAACAATATAACTTAGAGGTGACAGAAATAGTTTTGTCAAATGAATAAATTTCAAATATTACCATGGCATCAATGTTATCATTTCGACTGTTTATCACCTGCAAAACAACCTTGTTTGACTCATTTAGTAGCGCTCAAAGGCTACCTAGTTCTTCAAAGACATCTTTCCTGAAAGATGTAACATCTAAATCGACCTACATATTAAAAATATAGAGAGTTAGCTTCAAAATATGGCTTAACATACATTAAAGAACATATGCAATTTTATGTATACACGTTACCTTCTCAAGACCTCTTTTTAGTTTTCTAATTTGTTTAAGAATAGACTTTTTGTCCTCTTTTCCAATTGACTCTTTGGTTCCAATGGAGGAGCAGCAACTTTCGGATCCTCAGAAATGTGACTTCTTCAAGTATGTACTCAACTTTATCAGGCAAAGACATCATAGAAAGCTCTTCAGGTGCTTCAGTTATGTTGGTGAACTGAATAAAAAAAAAATTAGCTTGACTAAACAGAATATGTATACAAATTGTAGATAATTTGTATTAAATTGTATATTCATAAATAAAAACCATTTACCTTGATCCATTCATGTTTGATCATTCTATCTTCAATTGCAGCTAACCATATCTTGTCCGTACTAGCTGACCAGTTAAGTATGCGAGGGATTGAGTTAGCAACTCTTATAGCTATATCGGTGTTGACGGTAGAGCAACACTCATACAACCATACTTGCATAGCTAGTGGGAATCCGCGAATGAGATAAGAATGAACAAAAGGATTGAGCATGTGCCTAACTGATTCAATCAACTGTTTGTCTAAAATGGTCTACCAACCCAACATTGTCTTTGTCTGAAGGACAGATGAAGAATTCTATGAGATATAGAATACATAACTTGACTGCGTCCTCATCATTTACCAAGCTTTCGTTGGTTACAATTTGTTTTAGGTATTCCTTGTTTAGAAAATAACTCCTTATTATCTTACTGTTATAATCTGGAGTCTAACCAAAGTCTGTCACTTCGGTAAAACATCTAAGACCGGCTATTAACGCAAACTCTATCGAGCCAAAATTCAACCTCTGACCCTTTAACTCAGTTGAAAAATACGAAGCACCAGACGCATTCAATTCATACTTCATTAGAAGATGTATAGCTTGGTTTTGCATACATATTTTGGGAATTGACAGCAAATAACCAAAACATGTCTTCTTGAAAAGCTTTAAACCATTTGGAGACAATAACTCTTTAATTTGGCTAGGAACACTGGGGTCGGATAATGTCTGAAACCTAAGGACCCCATAATCAACATTATGAGGTGCAAAAAAATGTCCATTCTGCACAAAAAATAAATAATCTCTTATTAATACACTGCTCCAATCTAAAAAAAACATATCTACATTTGTCATACAATATATCTACAACTACATAATGCAGTTAAAAACAAAAACAATATAACTATAAATTTTTACAATATATCTACAAGTTTAAACAGATTCAGAAAACTACAACTAATCTTCACAATGTAGTCAAATAATCTACAAACCACAAAAAACACAGATTATGGAGCCTTTTAAGAATTAAAACAAACAAAAAACTGTTGTTGAAATTACTAAATTCTTACCTTCACCAATGAATGTTTTTGAACATTTTTAGGAAATTTTACAGTAGGAGCTTTTTTGGAGCTTTTACAGTAGGAGACACTTTAACTTTCTTTGCAGGTTTAATGACCATCTTCTACAAAATCATCATCAAAATCTATCTCTTTGCCTTTCCTTTTCGCTGAATTGATTTACCTCGAAGATTCATCAGCATCAAAATTATATTTTTGTTTAATTCTAGCTTCTGCCCTAGCTAGACGAGGGGAAAGCCTATGCTTCTTCTCTTCATTTGCATGAGCAGATTTTTCATGCTTTTTCGAAGAATGTGGTGATAAAACACCCAAATCGAAAGAAGGAACATCTGCTTCTTTAACTTTTTTAGGGTTGTTCATTGAAGCTCTGTTCTTCTTCATTGAAATCTTTGAAGCTGGTCGTTAATGGGTGAATGAACTTTGAAGAATAGTAGAAATTTTGACTGATTTAGAATAAAGAACTTGAGAATAGGCGTTAATGGAGGGGTTACAGATTTTCGCTGGTTTTAGAAAAGAAAATAATGGGTGATTGAAGAGGAAATCGTGGGGTGTGGTTTGATACGTGGGTGAGGGGGTGGGATTTGGAGAGAGAAACGTGGGGGAAGTGGGAATATACGGTAGAGTTAAATTAGGAGACTAATTAATACTAGAGGTGGGCATAAAATTCGAAAATCCGAATTCCGAACCGAACCGAATTAATTCGGTATTTTGGTTTCGATTTTTTCGGTATTTCGGTATAACTCGGTATTAAATTTTCGGTTATTCGGTATAACGGTACGGTTCTCGGTATTAAGAATTCGATATTTCGGTATACCAAAATACCAAATTATTTATGTATTTCTTATCTAGCTATCCTAGTCCTACCTACACTGCCCAAGCCCAGCCCAAGTTTCTATTTCTAGCCCAATAAGACTAAGCCCAAGTCTTAGTCTCTCTTACTCTGCCCTTACTCTCTTAGTCACTTTCTATTCTAAGTTAGAATTAGGTTTCTTTTCTCAAACAAGTTAAGAACAGAGTACAGACCGGCTGCGGTGACTGCGAGTGCTGCGATTGAAGAACAGATCGTCACTTGGACTTCACGACCTCGGCGCCGAGGTGCTTGGATGGACAACTTCTCTAGTCATCTGTGTGAATTCTTTAATGTACTTTAATTATGATGCTTTCTGTGTTTATGTACTTTAATTAGCCTCGTTAGTTGGCTAGTTGCTTAGTTCGTTAATTTTGTTGGCTAGTTTCTGTACTTCGTTGTTGCTGTCTTGGCTCTATATGCCTGGAACTTGTGGCTTTTCTTTTACAGTCCTAAGCTTAATAAAACACGGAGGATCACAGTGGCTTTGATTGGAATATAGTTTGATTCTGGTTTTGATTGAAGGAAGTGTGTTACTGGGCAATGAGCACTTCATTTTAAGGCTAACAGTGGCTTTTCCTACTTATCCTTTGGTGACATGGTCTGAGGTTTAAGGTCCTTCGCCCTAGCTATTCTGTTAATGTATCAAATCGAAACCATACCGAACCCGTACCGAACCAAAGTAAGAAATACCGAACCGTACCGAACTGCTTTGGTACGGTATTTGGTATACACAATTGATAAACCGAATACCGAAATACCGAACCGAAATCTTTAAATACCGAACCGAAGTACCGAATGTCCACCCCTAATTAATACCATTAAAACCCCTAAAATGTACATAAATGATAATTAGGTATATAAAAGGTAATTATATTAAAAGTTAGGCATGGATGGTAATATAGTTTACTATATGGCATAGGAATGTAAAAATTCCATCAAAATTTTCTCTAACTCGGGGCCGGTCCCAATATTTTACTTCTTTTAACTCATATTATTTTCATTTTTATTCATCAAAAGATTTTCGGTTTTCATTTCTTTTTATATTCTTGATCGTGCCCGAATAGAGAATGGGCATGACTCTCCCTCTCCCCGTTCTAGTAGCCAAACAGGCCAGCCGTTCTAAGTTTCGAAGGTGGTCATTCTATTCTCAAGTCTTAATTAGCACTTCGGTATAATATTGTAAGGACCAATTTGAGTAATGTTGGCCCTTGGGGTCGTTTTTTCTCACTTATCTTTTAACATGACACCTTATACAACATTGTAAAAATCAAATATACAAATAAAAATATCTGATTGTATGTATATAAAAAGGAAAATCAAGATAATTTTACTTAATTTCTTTGGTATTTTGGTTAAAAAGGAAATTCAGATCCACCGTTTGTTACGTCTTGACCCATTGGCTCCTTGAAACCATCTATCCCACTTAACATCTGATGGGCCTTTTGTCCTGCAAAAGCAAACCAACATTTTATTTAGTTTGGACGGTTTGAAATTTCATCCCTCTACTTATCTTCACTTAAATATCAGATTAAGAAATTTAACTTCAACAATCGCCTACCAAAAAAATAAGTACAAAATATAAAATTGACCGGTCGGCTGAACTAATTACATTCATTAGCCAAAGAATATATAAATATGTATACTTTGTTACAATATACACATATACAAAACCTATTATTTTTTGGAGCGACTAAAAATATATATTCCGTAAGAAATTAACCATACACACACCAATGAGGCCGAAAGTGAAGCCCCTAAAAGATTAGGGGAAAATAAAAGAGAAGCAACGACAGGAAGCGAGTGACGATAATATAACTAAACCTGCAGAAAATACAATTAGAGTGCAATAATTAAACTAAGCGGTAGAGCCGATCATATAAATAAAATGCAATAAAATAAATTAGGTGGCTCAGCCAACCATAATGCAAGAGTAATATAAACTTGATTGTTATTCAAACTGAAATTGATGTTACAAGTCAAAAACTTATAATAGTATGCGATCCACGTCCAATCCGCACTCAATAGTGAGTGAACATGGTCGTTGATACAAGAGTCGGGGTCGAATTCATCAGAGAGTTTGTGTAAGATGATAGGGTAGATATTTGATGAGAGTAGGTGAAATGACTCTATTGCGCTTCCAAACAAAGGGTGTTTGTTTTCCTAATTAAAACTAAGAGATTTAAACTAATTGCAATTAACTAGAAAGAGAATAATTGTTTTTGATGTTTTTAATCAATTGGGAAAAAGCTAGGGATGTAACATTCGCCTAGGTGCTAACCTAATGGATAAATCACGTTAATGCTTGTTTTATTGATCGAGGTGTACTATAACTCTCAATTTTCAAGTACCTGCTCAATACTTCTCGTATATAGAGTGGTTATGCCCATATTGGCTTTCTCAAGTCCAATTGGGTATCAATTCAAACAGTTGATACGAGCTCAAGTCGGGTTTTCTCTATCTCTAGTTCAGACCCTTTAATTAGACTAGCCAAAACCTTAACTGGCCCAATTTCTTGTTAGCCAAGTTTTCCTAGATTAAGTCCCTCTTTCTCAAGTAAGAACCAAGTCAAATAGGCATGAATCACATTTTGCAACTATTATTTCTAGAAATAATGCATAAACAAGGCTAAGTAATAAATACTCAATCATAAACAAGCACTAAAATTAATAACCCATAAGGTTTACACATTAGGGTTGGGTCACAAACCTTGAAAAAATCTAGCTACTCATACTAGAAAGTGAAGAAAATAAAGTAGGAGAAGTGATTAAATCCATAAAGTAAGATTAAATGATAAAACTAATGAATCTTCACCAATATTTGTCACTACTTTTCCAGAAGGGTAAACGATAACTACTACAGCTACTTTAAATACAAAACTTGCCCTAAAAAGTAGTTTCCTGTCTATTTATAGTGCCCTGAAATTCGCTAACAAAAATGACCTTCGCGAGGTTCTGGGGCAGCACAATTCCATGTGCCGTCTGCACTTTTCTTCTCTTCTTCAGTTGGAAGAATTTTGCAGCCGCACTATTCCATCTGCTGCTGCACTTCAGCTTCTGCGGATGCACTTTTTCATCTACAGACCGCACTTTAGCGAGACTTCATACTTGGTATTTTTGCACCTTCTTTGAACTTTTCCAATCATGTCAGTGTGACCAAATTTTACGGCCGCACAATTTGGTGCGCGGACCACACTTGTTTAAACTCCTCTGAGGCTCAGGTGCCTTCTCTGCGGTCGCAGGTGTATTTCTGCGGATCGCACTTTCATCTGCGGACCGCACTTTTTCCTGATGTACTCCTTCTTGCCTTTTTTAGCCTGAATACTCCTTTTTTAGTTAGAAATCTTTGTTAAGGTCCAATCCTCCAACATGCCTTCAATTTGCACAATTTCATCAATTTGGGAACAAGAATCAACACTTTCGGACTAAAACTAAAGCAAGAAGGTACTAGTAAGTGGTTAAAATCCACACTTATCGGTATGCTAGAGGGAGTAAGCTCTAACCAATTCTAGAGAGGGGGAGAGAATTCTTTCTCAAGGGGGTAGTGTAATGTGCTGTATTTTTAGAAGTGATGGGGGGACTATTTATAGCCTAAAACTAAAAAAGATAGTGTTTCCTAATGTCAAAGATGATGTCATTAGAAGTAAGTGCTTGTTGATATCGTGAATGATGCTAGCTGTGTTGTCAATATGTTGTCATGCTGATGTAATCTCTGATTATTTTCTTAGAAAATTATATCAAGGTCTTCTGATGATGATGATGATTTTTCAAACAAAGATGCTTGACATTATTGACCTGAAATTTGTGTCTTGACTTGGTGGAGAACTTTTTCCATTTGCTGGATAAAATTAAATTTGCTGTTGGAATTGGCTAGTTGTGCAGCTGTAATAGATTTCTTATGTAAAAATAAAAATTGGGCAGCATCTGTTATGACTAGATATTGTGGATTAGCCAAAAACCACTTGTCTATTGCTGGGTAATATGCTTCAAATGGATCCTAATTTTGTACCACTTGCATTGGCCTTGGAGGGCTAGCCATGGTAGTCCTTTGTATCTTTCTAGTTTGTGGAAGGAAAAATTTTGGGAGTAGATCCACGAAATGTGAAATTTGTGAGAAAATTAGAGGAGTGTGGGTATTTGTTGCTCACTAGAAAATCTGTGGCAAAAATAGTCATATCCTTCTTTTACTGGCGAAGGGAGAACTTCAACCTTAGGACCGTAAGCAGGCCACCACTGATGCATAAACCACTGAGGGAATTCAGAGGTTAATTGTTATCCCGGAAGATAAACCATGAATGTTTTTCAAGTTGGTTTTGGAAGGTGAAAGCATTCATCCACGCTACCTCGTAGTCATAATAATTATACAATTGTGGATCAAAAGGTTGAGAAACCTTTTTGTATTTAGCTAGATATGTTCCTTATTCTTTTGATGAGACTATTTTTTTAATCCACACCATAGTATGTATGACATATGACTGTGTCTTCTTATCTTTGTAGGGTTTAAATAAGCAAGATTTGGTGTCTGTGAAAATGAACTCATAGTATTTTTGAGTATAGTTGGGAGATTTTTGTGTGAAATTGGTTGAAGGGCTAAGTATTTGCTTAGCTACCTCTTGGGGATTGGAATCTCAGAATTCTGGTTCAATTTGACAAGTGATTAGACACTTTCATTCTTAATGTAAGTGGGTTCCTCAAAGGAGGAGCCTTTTCTTAAAGAAATAGGGTGTAGCACTGGTGCCGAACGCACCATGTTTTATTTTGTGGGACGTTGGATAGACATCCGGTGCGTGCAATGGGGCTTTTAGCCTCAACTGATTTTTGTGTGGTGCTTTTAGCAACCACAAATATGAGAAGGTTGTATGGCTTGGGTCGCCACGAGGTTGGAAGAAGATGCGTGGCTTTGTGCCGCTTTATTAGAACAATAATATTGATATTGATCTCTCAGTTATTTTCTAAAAAGGTCAGGCATGGTCATTTGATTTTTGAATCCCATGAGTTGGCGTGTGAATTCTTCATCCGACCAAGGAAAAGACATGGTCTGGACTAGTTGAGTTTGAGCTTGTTGAGATTCTTCTTCCTTAATTATGTCTGCCCATTTCTCTGGACTAGAAATTGGAATGGGCTCTGAATTTTCTAAGAAATAAGCTTGAGGAATCCCGCTCATGGCGTAGTCTGATGGTTTTCTGTAGTTGGGCTGGCTTGGTCCGGTTGTGTCTTTTGAGGGTTACTTGGCAACTGAAATGGTTTTTCGTTAGGATAAAATGTCTATTTGGGATTGTTTGGATATTGTTTTATTCATATTTCCCTCTGGCGGAGGAAGAGCAGGTATTTGAGTATTCGAAATTTATGTCTTTTTTCTTTCTTAGGCATTTTATCTCCCCTGCAATAATTTTCAGATAAAAAAATCTGAAATATAGTTTAAGCTCCATTTGGTATCAGAGCCATGGGAGGAAGTAAGAATTATTATTCTTATTTTTAACTTGTAGTTATATGGAATTGATGGATCAATAAACTTAGATTTATGAACACATGGATCAATAAATTCTTTACCTAATTACTTGCAAATTTGGCTATGGCTTTCTTTCACCTTTTCTCTTCCCCTTCCTAAAATTTCTTCCCTTCTCCAACTTCAGGGAGCTCATACTATATTTTAGATTTTCTTACTCGAGAATTTTTGTAGGGGAAATAAAATACCTAGGAAAAAAAAGACAGAAATTTCGGATACTCAATACCTGCTCTTCCTCCACTAAAGGAAAATATGACTGAAGCAGTACCCAAACAGTCCCAAACAGATGTTGTAACCCAACAACAAATCATTTCAGTTGCCTCCAAGCAACCCTCAAGAGACACAACTGGACGAAGCCAACCAACTACAGAAAACCATCAGATTACGCAATGAGCGGAGCTCCCCAAGCTTATCTCTTAGAAAATTCAGAGCTCATTACAATTTCACTCCAAAGAAGTGGACAGACTTAGTTCAGGAAAAAGAATCTCAACAAGCTCAAACTCAACTAGCCCAAACCATGTCTTCTCCTTGGTCGAATGAAGAATTCATGCATTGGTGCCAACTCATGGGATTCAAAAATCAAATAACCATGCCTGGACTTTTTCAGAAAATAACTGAGAGATCAGTATCAATTGTATCGAAATTATTGTTCTAATGTGGCGGCACAAAGCCATGCATCTTCTTCTAACCTCGTGGGGGCCCAAAGCCACACAGACTCCTCACGTCATGTGGTTGCTAAAAGCACCACACAAAAATAAGTGGAGGCTAAATGCCGCATTACACGCACTGGATGTCTATCTATCATCCCACAGAATACAAGCTCGGTGCATTCGCTACCCAATCAAGCACTTTCTTTATCAGTGCCACAACATATTTCTTCAAGCAAAGGCTCCTCCTCCGAGGAACCCACTTACATTAAGAATGAAAGTGTTTACCCACTTATTTAAATTGAAACCAGAATTCTGGTATTCCAATCCCCAAGAGGTAGCTAAGCAAATACTTAGCCCTTCAGCCAATTTCATATAAAAAATTTCTCCCAACTATACCCAAAAATGCTATAAGTTCATTCTCACAAATACCAGATCCTGCTTATTTATATCCCACAAAGATAAGTAAACCCAGTCATATGTCACACATATCACAGTGTGGATTAACAAAATAATCTCACCGAAAGAATAGGGAACACATCCAGCTAAATACTAAAAGCTTTCTCAATCTTTTGAACCATAATATTATAATTATTATGACTACCAGGCAGTGTAGATGAATGCTTTCATCTTCCAAAATCAACTTGAAAAACATTCATGATTTATCCTCCGGGATAAACAATTAACCTCTGAATTCCCAGTGGTTTATGCATTAGTGGTGGCATGCTTACGGTCATAAGGTTGAAATTGTCCTTTCGCCAATAAAAGAAGGATATGACTATTTTTGCCACAGGTATTCAAGTGAGAAACAAATACCCATACTCCCCTGATTTTTCCACGGATTTCACATCCCGTGGATCTATTCCCAGAAGTTTTTCTTCCACAAACCAGAAGAATACAAAGGACTACTGTGGTTAGCCCTCCAAGGCCACTGCAAGTGATACAAAAATTGAGATCCGTCTGATGCATATGTCCCAGCAATAGACAAGTGATTTTTGACTAATTCACAATATCTGGCCTTATTCTGCCCAAATTTCATTTTTACAGCAGAAATCTATTGCAACTGCACAACTAGCTAATTCCAGCAACAAACTTGATTTTATCCAGCAAATAAAAAAAATTCTCTGCCAAATCAAGACACAAATTCCAAGTCAACAATGTCAAGCATCTTCGTCTGAAAATCATCAGAAGAAGAAGAAGAAGAAG
Organism: Nicotiana attenuata; assembly: GCF_001879085.1. Classification (NCBI taxonomy): domain Eukaryota; kingdom Viridiplantae; phylum Streptophyta; class Magnoliopsida; order Solanales; family Solanaceae; genus Nicotiana; species Nicotiana attenuata. Next base: position 377,963 of record NW_017670799.1, read on the forward strand.
ACCCCGATATAATACTGAGAAAATAGTCATGGATTATATCAGCATGACAACATATTGATATCATAGCTCATGACATCAGCAAGCACTTACTCCTAATAACAACATCAATGACATTAGGAATCAGTATCTTATTTTAGCTTTATGCTATAAATAGTTCCCCCTATCACTAGTAAAAACATACTACATTACACTACCACTTGAGAAAGAATTCTCTCCCTCTCTAGAATTGGTCAAAGCTTACTCCCTCTAGCATACTATTATAAGTTTTTGGCTTGTAATATCAATTTTTCAATTTGAATAACAATCAAGTTTATTTTTATATTACTCTAGAATTATGGTTGGCTAAGCCACCTCATTTATTTTATTGCATCTTATTTATATGGTCGGCTCTGCCGCCTAGTTTAATTATTTCACTCTAATTGTATCTTCTGCAGGTTTAAGTATATTATCGTCACTCACTTCTCTTTTAATTTTTTTTAATTTTTTACGGGCTTCACTTCCGGTCTCCTTTCACTTGTAAGAGCACACTACATGCAATAATACTTGCACATACTGACGCATACACACACATCCCTATCAAATTTTTGTTTCCAGGAGGTTCAAACTTGCAACATGCATCTAACTCACACGTTACATATTGTATTCTTAACACTAGACCAAAGTCCTTGGGACTACTAATATCTTTTATTAGTTGTGTCACATAACTTTTTTAGATTGTGATATAATATTTTGTGTTAAAATTAGAGATATTTAAGTCAAACTATAAAAATAAATAAGAATTTTGAAAATCTCTGCGCTACATATGTCTTTCTTCTTTTCATTTGTAAAACTAAACAAGAGAAATGAGGAATTTTCATCTCGAAGCAATTGATGTTGTTGTTCAAAATAACTTTTTCTATATTTTTTTTCCCTAATTGGTCATAACGAAACCATAGTTTCTTTTTGAAAGGTCATATCTAATCTAATAGCATGTTTGGCCAAGCTTCTAAAATCAGCTTATTTTGAAAAGCGTTTTTTTTCAAAAGTATTTTTTTCAAAAATAGTTGGTGAGAAGCAGTTTATGTGTTTGGTTAATTAATTTGAAAATTACTTTTGAACAACAATTAATTTTTAGCCAAGCTTGTAAAAAGTGTTCTAAGTGTATTTTTCTCAAAGTGCTTTTCAAAAAGTGCTTTTGGGAAGCAGCTGTTTTTTTTGCTTCTACTTCTGCTCAAACGGTTTTTTCTTCTAAAAACTTAGCCAAACACTTCAACTTTTTTAAAAAAAATACTCTTTTGAAAAATTGACTTTTGGCCTTGGAAAAGCTAGGCCGAAGCTTATAAGCTATTGTTTTCCATCCACCACGTTTTCAAACTCTGTGGAGCCCAAAAGAGGAATACCATTATGGTTGAAATGATGTCTAAATTTCTAGGTGAAATAACACAAAAACACCAAAAAATATGGTGCAGCGGATGGGGCTGTTCTTTCCTTAACTAGAGGTTTCGGGTTCGAGCCCTGAGTATGGAAAATCCGTAGTAAGGAGCGCTCCCCCCTCCCCCTCCCTCTACCCCCCCCCCCCCCCCCACTCCCGATGGGGCCCTACGCGGCACGAAGTCGGATATAGTTAGGCTCCAATGCGAGTTTCGAATACCGGATTGGAAACCAAAAAAAAAAAGAGATGACACAAAGATAACAATGTTATTTCTTGTACACTAGCTATAGCAGTAACTAGTACAATGAGTCAGGGGTCGGGTGAATTCAATAATAGACGCCTGTTGTAAATTCCAAAAAAAGGTGGAAAGAAATTTCTAGTGAAAATGGTATTTGAAATTTAGAGTTGTGTTTGGACATGAATATAATTTTGGATTATTTTTGAAGTTTTGTGAGTTATTTGAGTGAAATTTTTGAAAAATAACTTTTTGGAGTATTTCAAATTTTCGAAAATTTCCAAAATGCATCTTCAAGTAAAAATTGAAAATTTTATGAACAATCGTTGATTTCGAAAAAAAGTGAAAACTTTTTGGAAAAAAGGGAAAAATTTCTTATGTCCATGGTCCAAACGGGCTCTAAACACTACAAGTTACAAAAACGGTGATTAGGAAAGTTGGCTTAATTTACAAGACACTATGGAAACCCATTTGAATCTCTTTAGGGGTCCTTTTAAGATCTTTCCACAAATAGCAGGCCGGATTTACCGTTTACTTTTTTTAATCAGTATATATAGATTATTCATTGTATTATTCACGGTTATACACATATTATACATCCCCTGTTATATTTACTTTAAGCGATTGGGTAGACGGCTATATAGGTTAATTCTTCTTTTGTAATTTATGTGATGACCTATGTCTTCAGAGTTTAGAAATAAAAAATATTTTTAAATTTTATAATCCTAGAAATACTATAAAATTTGTATAGCAATAAGATTTGAAACCTGTGGTATAAACTTATAAAAATTGTGGCTATGATAACTTCTCATTAAAGACAAAATAAGAAGCTTAAATTTTATTCTCAAATTTATAAAATATGTCATTATTTTAAAAAATGGTCAATAAGAAAATAGTGTTATATTTGCTTATGGAGGCAGCTGAAATAGAAAATAAAATTTGAAAAAATAACACTCATAAAAAGTATAAATTGTGATAATTCTTACACTGGAAGCAGAGCATCTGGTTTGGATTCAACGACTGAAAGAAATCTGCAACAAAATTTTATAAAATAAGCAGACTCAACTTAAGATTTTTTCTTATACTTTTGAAACAAAATACTTAAGATAGTGTATTTTATTTTAAACAATCCAAGCATATGACAAAATAAAAAAATAAGGAAATAATTTTATAAAGAAATTCAGAAAAGAACGGATATAAATCTTTATTTTGTACATTTTGCATAACTCACTTTTACAAAGAATTTGCATTTGTTCTTATGATGTTCCAGAATTATGTTCCCTGTTATTTAATTTTGGAGAATAATTAAATAAAGGAAACCAATATGACAAAGAGCAAAGAAAAACTCTTTGAGATTGTTAATATAAAAAAGAAAGTGATGAAGAAATGAATAATCTAAATACTTACTCTTTGCAGACTATGGAGGCCTCTCCATATGATTCAAGCTGCTCCAATTCTTCCTACAATTTAAATTTACAACACCTAACTTCAAATGCGAATAATAATATTAATAATAATAATAATAATAATAATAATAATAATAATAATTTCAGCGACTAGCAAACCACATCGTGTTCAATAAAATAATAAATACTGACTACGATTTGGATCGTCTTCCCGACTCAACGAAAAGACAACCCCGTTTTACACAGACGAAAATCATGCCTTGACTATTATAAAGGAAAATATTAAAGAAATGAAGACCTGAATAAATTGGATTTGCTGATCGAGAGAAGAAATGGCAGCAGCCATACGATGTTTGCCCATAGCAAAATTAACAGTTGTTCTTGAAATAGGCTTTATAATAGTGTCAGCCATAGATGAAGAAGGAGAAAGAACTTCAGCTTGAAGCTCATTGTCAACTTCTTGGGAAATTGATGGTGATTCCATTAAAGCTAAAATCAAGAAAATGGAGATATAATAACAACTTTTTCTTTTCTTGGGTTTTGAGGGTTGTATTTTTTAAACTAAGAAATGAGAAACCAATAATGAGTAGTCAAGGTTGGGGTTGTGTGAAAGCAGATCAAAAGTGGAGGAATAAACTATGGTCAAAAAGGTTGGTGGAGAATGGGAGTTGAGAAGAGTTGGAAGGAGAAATTTTATATTGTATTTCACACTTTCAATACAACTTAAACTTTTTTATTTGGTTTAACTATTCGGTATTCAAAATTTATCAGTCCCATAATAAAATTAGTAAAGAAATTTACAGTATGTTTCCTTAGCAAAAGCGGATCGTCTGTAGCAATCTGACTCGAACTACTGATCGTCGGGAATCCTCATGTGGCAGATCCAGCCTGATTATATCCTAAGTTTAGATGCATAGAACTTACACTAGCCGCCCTCTCTTGTGAACAAGTGAGTCTCCCAACACTCATAGTGGTATTTATATAGACTACACCAAAGTTTAGGGTTAGACCTAATGTGCCGGCTAATTAGCTAGCACCCCTTATCGGTAAATTTTTCCAACAGGTATCATTATTTACGCGCTAAATCTACTAAAGGAGTAAAGTACTCTCCACCAAGAAGTTTTTCATTCTCTAACTCGAATATTTTAAAATAAGAAAACTAAGTTCTTTTTTAAGTAGGAAATTATTTAAGCTCTCATAGTGGGGTCTTTTACATGATAAAGTTCACAAGATATGAAGAAAAAGTGAAATCAAGTGGGAAAAGTGGTTTAGGTGAGGAGGAGAGCACGACTCAAGGGGTCCCAAAAGTTAATGTGTCAAAGAGAAGTGGCTACCAAAGTTGGTATAATTATTTAGCAAGTGGTTTTCTTTTATGTACTTTTTAAATTTTTTCCGAAATTTAAGTTTTAAAATTTTCCAACAACTTCATAGACGAATGATAACTACAACCGTGTCTATTTATTTTCCGGCTTGAATAAATATATTCATTAAAGTTTTTGTTCATCCTAAAATATTTCCTCATGATATATATTGCTAGGTACTCTATCCGTCACAATTTATACGAGGATGTTTGACTAGGCATATCCTTTAAGGAAAAAAATATATGAAATTTATGATCTAAAATAAATTCTTAAATATTTTTATGCCAATAAATGATCTCATTAAGATTAAATAAAATTTACATTATCTTTAAAGATAAAAAAAAAATATCACATAAATTAAGACAAAGGGAGTACTAAATTGTCTTAGCTTACCGTAGGATATATGCCCATCATATGCTTTTTTTTTGTTTTTATGTAAAAAGACTTCTTTATTAGTTTTATGTAATGCTTTTTCAAATTTGCATCTCAAGATGTCTCCTTTTTGTTAATTATTTGTGTTCTTAATTATTGATCCCATTGCTAATTCAGTCGAGAATGATCGAGTTCATGTCCTCGTCACCTTATTTCTTCAACAATACTAGGCTTAACTGAATAGAAGGCCCACTATCTTTAGTAGCGAAGGCCCATTTATAACTCAAGCCCATTTTTCACCGGATTCATTTGGTAGAAATGGCGTGGGATAGCCACTTTTTAATATGGTATTTAGTTTTTATTCAGTATTTTTAATTCTCAGCAAAAATAGCCACTACTCTATTAAAATTAATACGAAAAGATATTTTTACCCTTTCTTCATGAGTGCTGTGTAAATATTAAGGACATGGTGTCCTTAACATTTACACTGCACATGTGAAGTTAAGGATGTAATGTAATATTTACACTGCACATATGAAGTTAATGACATGATGTCCTAAAGTTTAACAATGGAATGTGCAAATACAGGACACTTTGTCCTTAATATTTACACAACACTCATGAAATTAAGGACACCATGTCCTTAATATTTACACAAAACTCATAAAGTTAAGGACACTGTGTCCTTAACATTTACACTGCACACATGAAGTTAAGGACACCATGTCCTTAAAATTTATACTGCACATATGAAGTTAAGGACAAGAGGTCCAAAATTTTAACAACAGAAGGTGCAAATACAAATTAAGGATATCATCTCCTTAATATATACACTGCACAGATGAAGTTAAGGGCGCCATGTCCTTAACATTTACACTGTACATATGAAGTTAAGGACATGATGTCCTAAAATTTAACAACGGAATGTACAAATGCAGGAGACTTTGTCCTTAATATTTACACAATATTCATGAAATAAAGGACACCATGTCCCTAATATTTACACAACACTCATGTCTAGCATAGGGATATTTTCATTCGGGTGGGTAAAAATTTATTAAGCACTGGTTAAAGAGTAAATATATTTTAAACATTGGCTAAAGAATAAAGACATCTATAATTAGTGGCTAGTTGTGCACTTCCCCATTCATTTATAGGCCATAACAGAAATTTGTCATGGAATTCATGGATCGCGATTTGACAAAGGTTTGGGTAATAAATGGGGCATTTGCATCTATACCCGTTTTTTGTGTCACGTTTTAACTTGTGCCCGCTTTGCAAAAAAAAATTACACGCGTACCCGTTTTTTCGCATAACTTTAGCATACGGGGCTGAAGTCACGCAAAACTTCAACATTCTAGTAGACGGGCCTGAAGTTTTTGTTTTGTAACTGGTGAACTTCAGCTCTAGAGCTGAAGTTTTTGTTTTTGTAACTGGCGAACTTCAGTTCTAGAGCTGAAGTTTTTGTTTTGTAACTGGCAAACTTCAGCTCTAGAGCTGAAGTTTTTGATTTGTAACTGGCGAACTTCAGCTCTAGAGTTGAAGTTTTTGTTTTTGTAACTGGCGAACTTCAACTCTAGAGCTGAAGTTTTTATTTTGTAACTGGCGAACTTCAGCTCTAGAGTTGAAGTTTTTATTTTGTAACTGTCGAACTTCAGCTCTAGAGCTGAAGTTTTTATTTTGCCTTAGCTATTAATTAATAATATAGGCTGCAAACAACAGCGAACTCCAGAAACTTAACTACTGAAGGTAGCATATTCCAAACCATTGGCTTCACAGTATGTGCAGTTCAAGATAGTAGACGATTTGCATAAAGAAAGGACGTAAAAATGAACCAGCTTGCAAAAATGTAAATACACGGTCCCACTGTTATCATCTAACAAATCTATTTATGCACAATCCAATCCAAAGCAGATAAAATAGGGAAAATTTCACATAAGANTTGTTTGTAACTAGGCAAACTTCAGAGCTGAAGTTTTTGTTTTGTAACTGTCGAACTTCAGCTCTAGAGCTGAAGTTATTTAGTTCATTTGTAAAAACTTCAGCACTGTATAAGCTGAAGTTTTTGAAAAAGTTTTCTAACATACTAGATAAATAATCAGATTGCCAACAGTATCTAAATCATAAAATTTGAAAACAATAAACGTGAAAAGAACAGAATTATCATCGTCTACTAACTTACGTACGTGGAAATATTCATAAATTATTGTCTACTAACTTACGTAATTATTTATAATTTGTTTTTAAATAATCTGATAAACATATTTATGGCAATCATCCCATGAACTGAAGTTCCATAGCAGCACCAACAGCAGCAGAAGAAAGAAGAAGAAGAAGAAGAAGAAAACGAAGGAGGAGAAGGAGGAGGAGAAAGGGGGCTGAAGTTATTTAAAAAGTGGGTACAAGTTAAAAGTTTCAAAAAAAAAATGGGTATAGGTTAAATGGGGGCGACCAAATAGAGCGCCCCGTGCAATTTTTACTAATAAATGAGCAAATGTTCTGTTAACACTGGACCTCTTCACATACAGAAGCCCACGCGAGCAGGCCCAACCAGCTGATCTGGCCAATACATTTTTGTAAAGTCTGTAATTAGTTTTACATATATAGCCACCTGTTACTCTTTAGCTAAAATTTTGGCCTAGCCTTGCAATTCTTTACCCTAAATATTTTGACTAGATAATGCAATTAGTTTCAGCCGGCGATTAATTTTATATTTTGCCCTAAATTTTTGAAGGGAGAAGATAATTTCTCTCACTTATGTGTAGAAGATGTATTTATATTCACTACCATCTTAGCTTTTAAATTGATATCATTGCTTCAACCAACTAATACATCTAAACACTATCAGATTTACTATTTTAGTACGATAAAGAACAATTTCAAAAAATATCTTATTATTTGGAGAATATTTTTTCTAAAGAATATTTTTGGATGTTTTGTTGGATGGTGAAAAAAAAAAACTTCTCGTAAAATATTTATTAAAGATTGATAATAGTGTTAGAAATAGTATTTTGATGGAGCTTTGAGTACTATAGATTAATACCCTTACTAAAGTCCAGGTGTTTGGTTGGAGTATAGTAATGAGGCATGACTTCCCCAAAAGTGAGAAAATTCATTTTTCTCATTTGGTGAAAAATATTTTCTCGTTACCAGACACCAAAAACTGACTAAACTTTTTAAAAATACTATTTTAGAAAAATATTTTTCGTCATTCCAGACATACCAAAATCTGGAAAATGACTTATTTTTTCCAGAACATATTTTTCAAAAAAAAGGTTCTCCGAAATTCCATTACACATACTATAAATTTATTTTGTTCAAGTTCTCTATGTCATGGTGATTGATGAAGACAAATTAAACTCTCAATTTTCGTTATTTAGCTATGATGCAAAGAAGAAACTTAACATTATTCTCTTAATTATCCTTAAATTCATCGTCTTATCTATATCACTATATGCATAGACCAAGATGTTGTGATTTTATCACGAACACGTATTTCCTGGGGCAGATGTGGAGACGCAGTGACGGGTTTATCTGAACTCATAACAGTTGATGCAGACAACAAATGGTAGGTCTGTATCCATAAATTTAAAAATATAATGAGTTCAATGTTAATAGATTTAAAGGTTAAATCCATAAAATTGAAATGATAAATTAGTCTCCGCTTATTTCTATCTATTAAAGTTATTTACAAGTAATTACAAAGATAAGGGATCATACTATGTGATAGCAAAACTCTTGTGGCAGCTACACATAGGGCATGGAGCACAAAGTTGTATCTACTTTATTCCATTTGGGTCACATTTGCACATGGTTGACTGTATTAAGATGTGATGACTCAAAAGGTCATCACTTGTTTTAGAAACAAATTCAGCGTTTCGAGGCCTAAAAACTTTCTTTTTGTCCGACCTCGATTTACGTGCGTGGTCCGGACCTACCTCCGGAAAACCTTCTATGTGAAAATATGAGAAATAGAAATTCCTAAAGTTAAAATTTGATTATGGTTGACTTCAGTCAACATTTTGAGCAAACGGACCCGGATCCGTGTTCCGACGATCCTCGGAGGTCCGTAGGAAAATATGGGACTTGGGCGTATGCCCGAAATCGAATTCGGAGGTCCCTAGCCCGACAAATGAATTTTTAAAGAAAATTATTTTCTGGAAAACATATGAGTTTTTAGAAACGAGATGTGTTTGAAATTTGATGGTATCGGGCCCGTATTTTGGTTCCGGATCCCGGTACATGTCTTATATGCGGTTTAAGTTAAGTATGTGAAATTTGGTAAGAAACGGACTTGAAATGACGTGAATCGGACCTTATTTGAGAAAAATTGAAAAATTGATGTTCTTAAGTGATTTCATGATTTTGATGCTAAATTCATAGTTGTGGATGTTATTTTGGTAATTTAAATGCACGAGCAAGTTCGTATGATATTTTTGGGTTAGTGTGCGTGTTTGGTTTGGAGCCCCGAGGGCTAGGGTGAGTTTTGAATAGGCCACGGAGTCAAATTTGGACTTAGGATGTTGCAGATTTTAACTGGTATATTGCAGGCTTCGCATTTGCGAAGCCTAGCTCGCAAATGCGAAGGCTATGTCGCAAATGCGAAAGAGCCCAGGCCAGCATCACCTCGCAAATGCGAGGTACCCATCGCAATTTGCGATGCCTCCAGTTGTAACCGGTCGTCGCAAATGCGACAAATGTATCGCAAAAGCGACTTCGCAAATGCGAAAGTCCCTTCGCAAATGCGAGAATAGCAGACTTCTGGGTTCGCAATTGCGAACGCTGGTCGCAATTGCGACATCAGAGACCTGTAAATTCATAACTTAGACGCATTTCAACCATTTTTCACACTCTTTCAAAACCAAAACACTCTTGGGCTATTTTTCAAAGATAATTTCTTCTCCAAATCGATTATAAGTTGTTTCTAACTTATTTTCTTCAATCTTCAACATCTTTTCACATGATTTCAACTCAAAATTAAAGGTTTTCATGGGGGAAATTGGGTGTTTTGGGTAGAACCTAGGTTTTTCAAATTTTGGGGATTTGGACCTCGATTTGAGGTCCGATTTCAAAACAAATTATATATTTGAGTTCGTGGGTGAATGGGTAATCGGGTTTTGGTTCGAACCTCGGGTTTTGACCATGTGGGCCCAGGATCGATTTTTGACTTTTTGGGAAAAACTTTAGAAAACTTATTTCCATGCATTAAAATTGATTCATTTAGCATTTATTGATATAATTAAGTAACTTGTGGCTAGATACGAGCGAATTGGTGGTGGAATCAAGAGGTAAAGCGATAGTTGAGGCTTGAATTGTGTTCGAGACATCGAGGTAAATGTTTGGCCTAACCTTAGCTTGAGGGATTATGAGTTATGTCTTATTTACTTTGTGTTATTTGTTGAGTATGACGTATAGGCATGGTGACGAGTATCTATACGTTGGTGTCAAGCATGCCCGTGAGTGTTATGTTATGATTAATGTGACTCCATTTGTATTGTTCACGTGTAATATGATGATTGCTATTGTTGAGCAAGGTTTGTTGAAAGAATATTGGTATTTGAACAGTGAAGAGCATTGGCTCAAGTTGTGAAGCGAATTATGAAAGAATAATTGAACCTTATGGAGCATTGGCTCAAATTGTGTATCGATTTGTGAAGTAAATGTGAAAAAGAGAAGAGGATTATGGTATTATTCCCTTGCCGGGACGTTGTTGCTTTTAATATTGTTCCCTATTCGGGAGGCTGTTATTTTTATTTTTTTTGGTATTGTTCCCTTGCCGGGATTTTATTGTGATGTTATTGATTCCCTTGCCCAAATTGCTCTGTGATTGTTTCTTGGGTGAGGAAGAGTGTTGAAGCACGAAGGGTGATGTCGTGCATTATTTTTGTGAGGAAGAGTGTAAAGCACGAAGGGTGATGCCGTGCCAATTATATTGATTTTCATGGTGAGGACGAGAGTAAAAGCACGAAGGGTGATGCCGTGTACTTGTCCTTGATTTTCCTGATTATACTAATAAGTGAGTTATGGTGTTCTTTACGTTTACTTACTGATTTCCTGTTGTTACTTGATTTTATTGTGATGTTATTGATTCCCTTGCCCAAATTGCTCTGTGATTGTTGCTTGGGTGAGGAAGAGTGTAAAGCACGAAGGGTGATGTTGTGTATGATATTTGTGAGAGAGTGTTAAAGCATGAAGGGTGATGCCGTGCATTATTTTGGTGAGAGAGTGTTAAAGCACGAAGGGTGATGTCATGCACTTGTCTTTTATTTCCTGATTTTTATTGATAGCTGAGTTATGGTTTCTCTACATTAAATTGTTGGTTTTCTGGTGATACTTGTTGTACCCCGCAGCATGATTTCCCCTGTCTATCTTCAATCGAACTGTGGTGATCCTTATATTTACTTGTTGTCCTTATGCTATTTTTCGATGTCCCCGCAGCATGTTTTTCCCCTCCCATCTGTAACTGTATGCTTTTATTTTCCGTTGTATATGATTTAACTGCACAGGTTTAATTGGTAGTCTGGTCCTAGCCTCATCACTACTTCGCCGAGGTTAGGCTAGGCACTTACCAGCACATGGGGTCGGTTGTGCTGATACTACACTCTGCACTCTTTTGTGCAGATTCCAGTGCTGTAGGTTTTGGACCGCAGTGAGATTGCTGCTTCTTGTTCATTAGGCGACCCAAGGTAGTCCTGCAGGCATCCGCAGGCCTTGGCGTCTCCTTCTATCTATTATTCCTATTTCCTTCTTGTATTTTCAGAGACAGTGTTGTATTATTTCTTTCAGACCTTTATTTGTAGTAATCTTAGACAGTTTGTGAAGTTGTGACACCAGCCTTTGGTAGATTGTTATGGATTGATATCGGTAGCATTATTACAATTTGAATTAAATCTTCCGCTTGTTAAATTTTGTTGATTATTAACTGTTGGTTTATAACTTAACAAATTTAAAAATGGAAACAAGGCAAATAATTCAGTTGATTGGCTTGCCTAGCTTTCACTAGTAGGCGCCATCACGACTCCCGAGGGTGGGATATTCAGGTCGTGACAAGTTGGTATCAGAGCTCTAGGTTACATAGGTCTCCCAATTCACAGACAAGCTTAGTAGAGTCTGAAGGATCGGTACGGAGACGTCTGTATTTATCCCCAGAGGCTACAGAGTTAGGAAAAACTTCACATCCATTCTTTCCTGTCGTGTGACTTGAATTCTCAATACTAGTTGAACTTCCACTCTTGTTCCTTCGCTAATGGCGAGGTCACGTACCGCTTCTTCAGCCGAGCAGCAGCACATACCGGTGTTAGATCAGCTACGTCTTCGGAGGCTTTGTGGAAGTTGGATAGGTTTCACTAAGCTCTTCACTACTACTCTTGGTGGTACATCTTCTGAGGATCCCCAGGATTATTTGGACAGTCGTCATGAGGTTCTCAGGAACATGGGGATAGTGGAGACCAACCAGGTCGACTTTGTTGCTTTTCATTTGTCTAGATCCGCCAAGGCTTGGTGGAGAGATTATTGTTTGGCTAGACTAGCTGGGTCACCAGCTTTGACTTGGGATCAGTTTTCTCAGTTGTTTTTGGAGAAGTTTCTTCCTATCACTCAGAGGGAGAGTTATCGGAGGTAGTTTGAGCGTCTCCAGCAGGGTTCTATGACTGTTACACAGTACGAGACCAGGTTTATTGATTTGGCCTGTCATGCTCTACTTATACTTTCCACTGAGAGAGAGAGTGAGGAGGTTCATTGGGGGACTTGTCAGCCCGCCCAGCCATCTATAGGTGGAGGTAGAGGTGCTAGAAGTGGAGGTAGAGGTATTAGAGGTGGAGGTCCGGCCGCTAGAGGTGGAGGCCAGCCAGCAGCAGGTCGTCCCAGAGATGTAGTTCAGAGTGGTGGGGCCCAGCCCCAATGTGATGCTCTTCCAGCCAGACCTGAGGCTGGGGCTTCCAATGCAGTTATCACAGTGATTCTTTGAGTGCTCCTGTTTATGTATCTACACCGGTGGGTGATTCTATTATGGTAGATCGTGTTCATCGTTCTTGTGTAGTTGTGATTGGGGGTCTTGAGACTCAAGTAGGTTTATTACTTTTGGATATGGTTGATTTTGATGTCATATTGGGGATGGACTGGCCTTGGGGTGCGCCGGTGTTGTTTGTTAAGAAGAAGGACGGATCAATAGGAATGTGTATAGATTACCAGCAATTGAACAAGGTCACGATCAAGAATAAGTACCCATTGCCGAGGATTGATGATTTGTTTGACCAGCTTCAGGGTGCCCAAGTGTTTTCTAAGATCGACTCGAGATCGGGCTACCATCAATTGAGGATTAGGGCATCCGATGTCCCTAAGATAGCTTTCCACACTCGGTACGGGCATTAAGAGTTCTTGGTGATGTCATTCGGATTGACAAATTCCTCAGCAGCTTTCATGGATTTGATGAACCGAGTGTTCAGGCCTTACCTGGATTCGTTCGTAATAGTCTTCATTGATGATATTTCGATTTATTCCCGTAGCCGAGAGGAGCATGAGCAGCATCTGAGAGTGGTTCTTCAGACTTTGAGAGATAGTCGGTTGTGTGCTATGTTTTTGAAGTATGAGTTCTGGTTGAGTTCAGTTGCCTTCTTGGGTCATGTGGTTTCAGCAGAGGGTATCCAGGTAGATCCGAAGAAGATAGAGGCAGTCAAGAACTGGCCTCGACCCACATTAGCTACAGAGATCCGGAGTTTCTTGGGTTTGGCAGTATTATCGTCGGTTGGTGGAGGGGTTTTCATCTATTGCAGCCCCGATGATCCGATTTACCCAGAAGGGTGCCCTGTTTAGGTGGTTAGACGAGTGTGATGCGAGCTTCCAGAAGCTCAAGATAGCATTGACTACGGCGCCGGTGTTGGTTTTGCCCACAGGTTCAAGGCCATATACAGTTTATTGTGATGCATCTCGTATTAGACTTGGTGCAGTGTTGATGCAGGGTGGCAAGGTCATTGCTTATGCTTCACGTCAGTTGAAGATTCATGAGAAGAACTATCCGGTCCATGATTTGGAATTAGCAGCCATTGTTCACGCGCTAAAGATTTGGAGGCACTATTTATATGGCGTGTCATGTGAGGTGTTCACGGATCACAAGAGTCTTCAGCATTTGTTCAAGCAGAAGGAGCTAAATTTGAGGTAGAGTAGGTGGTTGAAGCCGTTAAAAGACTATGATATCACTATCTCATATCATTCGGGAAAAGCCAATGTGGTGGCCGATGCTTCGAAAAGGAAGTCAGCCAGTATGGGCAGTCTTGCGTATATTCCGGTAGATGAGAGACCGCTTGCCTTGGATGTTCAGGCTTTGGCCAATCAGTTCGTGAGGTTGGATGTTTCAGAGCCCAACCGTGTATTAGCTTGCACAGTTGCTCGTTCTTCTCTATTGGAGCATATCCGAGATCGACAGTATGATGATCCTCACGTGTGTGTCTTTAGAGACACGGTGCAGCACGGAGGTGCCAAGCAGGTTACATTAGGAGATGATGGAGTTTTGAGGCTGCAGGGTCAAGTTTGTGTGCCTAATGTGGATGGACTCAGGGAATTGATTTTAGAGGAGGCCCACAGTTCCCGGTACTATATTCATCCGGGCGCCGCTAAGATGTATCAGGATTTGCGGCAGCAGTACTGGTAGAGGAGAATGAAGAACGACATTGTTGCATATGTGGTGCAGTGTTTAAATTGTCAGCAGGTTAAGTACGAGCATCAGATGCCTAGTGGTTTGTTCCAGAAGATTGAGATTCCTGAGTGGAAGTGGGAGCGTATCACTATGGACTTCGTTGTTGGACTCCCACGGACTCAGAGGAAGTTCGATGCAGTGTGGGTTATTGTTGATTGGCTGACTAAGTTAGCACATTTCATTCATGTGGCAGTCTCCTATTCTCTCTAGAAGTTAGCTGAGATCTATATCCGTGAGATTGTCCATCTTTATGGTGTGCCCGTGTCTATCATTTCGGACCGAGGTACGCAGTTTACCTCACATTTCTGGAGAGCAATTCAGCGTGAGTTGGGCACACGGGTTGAGTTGAGCACACGTTTCATCCTCAGACGGACGGGCAGTCCGAGCGGACTATTCAGATTTTGGAGGATATGCTCCGAGCTTGTGTTATTGACTTTGGAGGCTCATGGGATCAGTTTTTGCCTTTAGCGGAGTTTGCCTACAACAACAGCTACCAGTCGAGTATCCAGATGGCTCCTTATGAGGCTTTGTATGGTAGGCGCTGTCGGTCGCCGGTTGGATGGTTTGAGCCGGGAGAGGATCGGTTATTGGGTACGGATCTAATGCAGGATGCCTTGGACAAGGTCAGGATCATTCAGGATAGACTTCGTACAGCTCAGTCCAGGCAAAAGAGTTACGCCGACCGTAAGGTTCGTGATTTGGCATTCATGGTCGGTGAGCGGGTTTTGCTTTGGGTGTCGCCTATGAAGGGCGTGATGAGATTTGGGAGAGGGGCAAGCTTAGCCCTAGGTTCATTGGCCCATTTGAGATTCTTGATCGAGTGGGAGAGGTGGCTTACAGACTTGCGTTACCGCCAAGCTTATCAGTCGTGCATCCACTGTTTCATGTGTCCATGCTTCGGAAGTATCACGTCGATCCATCCCACGTGTTAGATTTCAGCACTGTCCAGTTGGACGAGGACTTGTCATATGAGGAGGAGCCGGTAGCCATCCTAGACCGGCAGGTTCGTCAGTTATGATCAAAGAGTTTTCCTTCTGTTCGTGTTCATTGGAGAGGTCAGCCTGCCGAGGCATCGACCTGGGAGTTCGAGTCCGATATGCGGAGCCGTTATCCCCATCTTTTCCCCGACTCAGGTACATCCTTCTTATGTCCGTTCGAGGACGAACGGTTGTTTTAGAGGTGTTAGAAACAAATTCAGCGTTACGAGGCAAAAACCCTCCTTTTTGTCCCACCTCGATTTGCGTGCGTGGTCCGTACCTACCTCCGGAAAACCTTCTATGTGAAAATATGAGAAATAAAAATTCCTAGAGTTAAATTTGATTATGGTTGACTTCAGTCAACATTTTGAGCAAATGGACCCGGATCCGTGTTCCGACGATCCCGGGAGGTCCATAGGAAAATATGGGACTTGGGTGTATGCCCGGAATCGAATTCCGAGGAACCTAGCCCGAGAAATGACTTTTTAAAGAAAATTGTTTTCTGGAAAACATATGAGTTTTTAGAAATGAGATGTGTTTGAAATTTGATGGTATCGGGCCCGTATTTTGGTTTCGTATCCCGGTACAGGTCTTATATGTGGTTTAAGTTAAGTCTGTGAAATTTGGTAAGAAACGAACTTGAAATGACGTGAATCGGACCTTATTTGAGAAAAATTGGAAAATTTGATGTTCTTAAGTGATTTCATAATTTTGATGCTAAATTCATAGTTGTGGATGTTATTTTGGTAATATAAATGCACGAGCAAGTCCCTATGATATTTTTGGGTTATTGTGCGTGTTTGGTTCAAAGCCCGAGCGCTCGGGTGAGTCTTAGATAGGCCACGGAGTGAAATTTGGACTTAGGATGTTGCAGATTTTAACTGGTATATTGCAGGCCTGCAGGCTTCGCATTTGCGAAGCCTGGCTCGCAAATGCGAGCTCGCAAATGTGAAGGCTATGTCGCAAATGTGAAAGAGCCCTGGCCAGCGTCACCTCGCAAATGCGAGGTACCCATCGCAATTGCGATGCCACCAGTTGTAGCCGATCGTCGCAAATGCGACAAATGTATCGCAAAAGCGACTTCGTAAATGCGAAAGTCCCTTCGCAAATGCAAGAATACCAGACTTCTGGGTTCGCAATTGCGAACTCTAGTCGCAATTGCGACATCAGAGACCTGTAAATTCATAACTTAGACGCATTTCAACCATTTTTCACACTCTTTCAAAACCAAAACACTCTTTGGCGATTTTTCAAAGACAATTTCTTCTCTAAATTATTGTAAGTTGTTTCTAACTCGTTTTGATTGTAAGTTGTTTCTAACTCGTTTTCTTCAATCTTTAACATCTTTTCACATGATTTCAACTCAAAATTAAAGGTTTTCATGGGGGAAATTGGGTGTTTTGGGTAGAACCTAGGTTTTTCAAATAGGATTTGGACCTCGATTTGAGGTCCGATTTCAAAACACATTGTATATTTGAGTTTGTGGGTGAATGGGTAATCGGGTTTTGGTTCGAACCTCGGGTTTTGACCATGTGGGCTCGGGGTCAATTTTTGACTTTTTGGGAAAAACTTTAGAAAATTTATTTCCATGCATTAGAATTGATTCATTTAGCATTTATTGATATAATTAAGTAACTTGTGGCTAGATACGAGCGAATTGGTGGTGGAATCAAGAGGTAAAGCGATAGTTGAGGCTTGAATTGTGTTCGAGGCATCGAGGTAAGTGTTTGGTCTAACCTTAGCTTGAGTGATTAGGACTTGTGTCCTATTTGCTATGTGTTATTTGTTGAGTACGATGTATAGGCATGGTGACGAGTATCTATACGTTGGTGTCAAGCATGCCCGTGAGTGTTATGTTATGATTAATGTGACTCCATTTGTATTATTCACGTGTAATATGATGATTGCTATTGTTGAGCAAGGTTTGTGGAAAGAATATTGGTATTTGAACAGTGAAGAGCGTTGGCTCAAGTTGTGAAGCGAATTATGAAAGAATAATTGGCAACTGAACCTAATGGAGCATTGGCTCAAATTGTGAATCGAGTTGTGAAGTAAATGTGAAAAAGAGAAGAGGATTATGGTATTGTTCCCTTGCCGGGACGTTGTTGCTTTTAATATTGTTCGCTTGCCGGGATAATATTTTTTTTTTAGTATTGTTCCCTTGCCGGGATTTTATTGTGATGTTATTGATTCCCTTGCCCAAATTGCTCTGTGATTGTTTCTTGGGTGAGGAAGAGTGTTGAAGCACGAAGGGTGATGCCGTGCCGCACGATGTACAATTTCATGCCTTTATATTAGTGATTATGTGAGGTGAAAGCACGAAGGGTGATGCCATGCCAATTATATTTATTTTCATGGTGAGGACGAGAGTAAAAGCACGAAGGGTGATGCCGTGTACTTGTCCTTGATTTTCCTAATTATACTAATAAGTGAGTTATGGTGTGGATTACGTTTACTTACTGATTTCCTGTTGTTACTTGATTTTATTGTGATGTTATTGATTCCCTTGCCCAAATTGCTCTGTGATTGTTGCTTGGGTGAGGAAGAGTGTAAAGCACGAAGGGTGATGCCGTGTATGATATTTGTGAGAGAGTGTTAAAGCACGAAGGGTGATGCCGTGCATTGTTTTGGTGAGAGAGTGTTAAAGCACGAAGGGTGATGTCGTGCACTTGTCTTTTATTTCCTGATTTTTATTGATAGCTGAGTTATGGTTTCTCTACATTAAATTGTTGGTTTTCTGGTGATACTTGTTGTACCCCACAGCATGATTTCCCCTGTCTATCTTCAATCGAGTTGTGGTGATCCTTATATTTACTTGTTGTCCTTCTGCTATTCTTCGATGTCCCTGCAGCATGTTTTCCCTCCCATCCGTAACTGTACATTTCTGCTTTTATTTTCCGTTGTATATGATTTAACTGCACAGGTTAATTGGTAGTCTGGTCCTAGCCTCGTCACTACTTCGCCGAGGTTAGGCTAGGCACTTACCAACACATGGGGTCGGTTGTGCTCATACTACACTCGCACTCTTTTGTGCAGATCCCAGTGCTGTAGATTTCGGACCACAGTGAGATTGCTGCTTCTTGTTCATCAGGCGACCCAAGGTAGTCCTGCAGGCGGCCGCAGGCCTTGGCGTCTCCTTCTATCTATTATTCCTGTTTCCTTCTTGTATTTCCAGAGACAGTGTTGTATTATTTCTTTCAGACCTTTATTTGTAGTAATCTTAGACAGTCTGTGAAGTTGTGACACCAGTCTTGGGTAGGTTGTTATGGATTGATATCGTTAGCATTATTACAACTTGAAATTAAATCTTCCGCTTGTTAAATTTTGTTGATCATTAACTGTTGGTTTATAACTGTTAACGAATTTAAAAATGGAAACAAGGCAAATAATTCAGTTGATTGGCTTGCCTAGCTTTCACTAGTAGGCGCCATCACGACTCCCAAGGGTGGGAAATCCGGGTCGTGACAAATTTAAAATATAATAAGTTCAATGTTAAAAGACTTAAAGATTGAATCCATAAAATTTAAATTATGAATTATTCTCCGCTTATTTCTATCTATTAAAGTTATTTGCAAGTAATTACAAAGATAAGGGATCATACTATGTGATAGCAAAACTCTTGTGGCAGCTACACATAGGGCATGGAGCACGAAAATGTATCTACTTTATTCCATTTGGGTCATATTTTCACATGGTTGGCTGTATTAAGTTTAACATAAAATTTGATCAGTAATATATTTAGCTAATACATTGTTTGATTACTATTTTTATGTATAAATATTGAAGAATTAAATCAAATACATAGTTTGTTGGGTCATTAATGTATTTGTTTCACTAGTCAAACATTGTAATTACAAATCAAATACGAACTACGCCATATAAGTCACACTCTAAAGTCTTACCTTATTACAGAGATTTGTTCCAAACGTTTTGAAGAAGAAATCCTCACAAAAACTCTTTAGGATTTGAGAGAGAAGAAGGAGAGTCTTTTTCTATTAAGGAGAAAATCGGATACAGGAGTTCCACAATGGCGAAGCTAGGAATTTTTCCAAGAGTGTTCAAATTTAAAAGAATTGAAAAAAAAAAATCCGACAAAAGATGTTCAATATGTGTTATATACCTCTAAAACGTAATATTTTACTTATATACACAATACAATTTTTGGACGAAGAGTGGTCAGTTGACCACCCTTATTACCATGTGGCTTCGCCAATGGAGTTCCCACGCAAACTCCTTTTTATTTATATGATACAACCTTTTTATTTAACAATTATATATGTATATAAATATTTTCTTATGAGACATGGACCGGGTTGACCCATATGGGTGACCCAAATCTAATTTCCTTCAAATATATTTGCATAAATTACATGAAAATCTATTGTTACTTTATGCGAGAAAAAATATCAAATTTAAATATCGGTTAATAATAGAACTAATATGACAAAGTAACCTCATGCTATATTCAGAACTTGCTTCTCTCTTTTCAAAACTTGCAGCACTCTGATCTTGATTCTATTATCTAAAGAAAAATATTAAATACTCTAATTTTCAGAAAGTAAAGAAAAAGTCCATTTTTATTATGAAAGTTTCGATAATATTTTGATATAATATGATAAAGCTGTGCTCTAATTAAATCAACCAAATATGAGCTCCATAGTCAGTTAATATTCGTTGAGGTTTATTTGACTTTATTAGTTAATCTTCTCATCCCTTCCAAATTCGAACAAATTGCACAAAACTTAAATGGAGTCTTCTAATATTATATGGTTATGCATGCATAATACTACACTAACTACACTTCAAATAGTAAAGAAATATTTTATTCAGTTTATAACAAACATATGTTTTAAATTAAACCATATACATCTACTTATTATAAATAAAATGAACTAGTATCTAAGAATAATAATCCTTCCATTATGTTGTAATACTTGTCCTCGATGTTTACATCAATCAAACAATATAACCTTAATAATTAAGAATTGAAATGAAAATATACCGGCTAATCATGATTAAGCGAGAAATATATAAATGAAAATATATATCTTGCATTTATTGATTTAGTATATAAACACCGAATATGTGTAAGAAATATTTGTTTGCAAGGAATGCAGGAGTACAAACTGCTGGCTAAGAATCTAAAATAGAAGAAACAAACCGCTATTTATTGAATAAAAATAAAAGACCATTGAACTCAAATTAAACATTGAAAAAAACAATGATATGATATAATAGAAACTGGAATACAATATCCTCAACAATGAATAACTTCAACCGGTAAGTAAAACACTTACCAATACTTAAGCACAACCCACAAATTTCATCTCAATGGTAAAGTACAACTCCACCACCAACCCCCC
>NW_017670799.1:398798-451142 GCF_001879085.1 Nicotiana attenuata
AAAAAAAAAAAAAAAAAAGTAAACATGAAAAATAGAAACCCCTCAAAGAAAATACAAACAATGAGATAAACTTTGAATTTTTAACTCTTTTTCGAATCCTGAGTCAGAGCAGGCGCAGGATACTTCATGTACTGGACTGTTCTTTAATTTAATTAATTAGGACATTGGAAGCCAGAAGGGGCTTTCTTGGAGCAAACATTAAGAAGCAAACTCAATGAGACGGGTACATTAAGATTAATGCCTAAAACATTAGCCTTAATAGCAGTACAAAGACAAAGAGCAGCTTCAACATCAGCAAGTCCTGAAATAAGACTACAACAAGGTTTCACTGGTGGTGAACCAACAACAACATTAACTAATCCAAGAACATTAGCACAAACACCTAATTTTAGTGTATCAATTGGGCAAGTTTCCTTTTTTGGAACATATGGAGGTGGAGGACAAGAAGGCTTTGGTTTTGGTTTAGGACAAGTTCCACAACCTGAAACAAATGTGAAGAAAATTAGGTTAAAGGTAAGGAAAAGAGCAAGAGTAGAGAAAGCCTTGTTGGAAGCCATTTTTTTTTTATTAAAAAAAAAAACTTGATTTTAAGAAGTGGTTTTCTTGGTGAAGTGATGAGTATGCATGGAGGTATTTATAGTGTTGAAATAGTAGATTTATATCTTAGTTTATTCAGCAATTTTTTTTTCCAGTCTCAGTCCTTGCACTGCTGGCATTTTTGGTGGTATTTTTTAGTTTTTTTTTTAGTTTGATCGTCTGGTATTTAAAATTCACTAATTCAATTAATTAGATTTTTGCTTGGTAAGGACACTGAGGAAAGTAAATTGCTCCCTATCGGAAGGTTAGTTCTCTATTCTCAAAGCTCAAATTCGAGGTCTAGAGCTAAAAATATAGAGATTAATCATCCTACCACACCTTTTAGTGGTGATATATGTATGAATATTTGAGATATTACTAAAATTTTAATAAAAAATAGTTTTGAACTTACAATTTTAAAAGTGCAAATAGATTACAACAACATACCGATATTTCTCGAATATTGAATCCATTAAGATAAAAACCTTGGATCTGTCTCGATATTTATAATTACGGAAAAGGCCTAAAAATGACACTCAACTTTCAGAAATGGTCTATCCATTCCATCCGTTAAAAAATTGTTATTTTCATGCCACTGCCGTTACAGAAATGGCTCATCTATGCCATTATTAAACTAACGACACAATTTGACACAATTTTTTTAAAAAAAATTTAACACTAACATTTTCACGTGTAATGTCTTCATTGGTCCGAATTAAGCCATGCCCCACTTAATTTTAACCTCGGTTAGGTCGATTAACCCAAACCCCACCCCGGTTAGATTTTTAGGTTTTCTAAATTAAGTCATCTTCTTCCTTGTTTGAAAACTTCTGCCATGGCTGCTCTTTGAGACCTTGGCACTTAGACCCACTTCTCTGCACCACCCGAACTCCTTCATCTCAAATAAACACACCACGCCTCTTCTCGTTGATTAATTTTTAGTTTTTTTTTTGCAGATCTTTTGGCGAGAAATTATGATTTGATTCAGTAATTAAAGTTTTTTATACCTCCCCCAACCATTAAAACTTGCCTCAAGCTTTTGCATAGAAAATTTTTTTTTTCTGGAGAATCTTAGAGCTTTTGTCATGGCGAAGTCGGAGAATCTGGCCTTAAAAATTTTGATTCAAATTCACCGGAAAAGATGAATTTTTGGGTGTGTTTTCTGGTGATATTAGTTAGTTAATGGTGGCCTTGTCATTAAGTAAAAGGTGTGGGAAAGAGACTACGGTGGAGAGAGGAGATGGACGACAGCTATGGCGGTTTAGAACTTTAGATGGGGAAGATGAGGGATATAGTTGTAATTGTAATCGACCTAACCGAGGTTAAAATTAAGTGGGGCATGTGTTAATTCGGACCAATAAAGACATTACACGTGGAAATGTTAGTGTTAAAAAAATTTAAAAAAAAATTGTGCCGTTAGTTTAATAATAGCATAGATGAGCCATTTCTGTAATGGCAGTGGCATGGAAATAACAATTTTTTAACGGATGGCATGGATAGACCATTTTTGAAAGTTGAATGGCATTTTTCGAGGGTTTCAAAAGATAATAAGGAAAATAAAGGGAAAAATGCATCAAATTAAGTTACTGAGATTATTATGATCATCTTTTTCAATTTTGCTAACTCCGCTACCAATAAGGCTAATTTTTTTTTTGCCTGTGGATGAATGTCAAGTGTTTTAAGAGTGAAGAGAATGACCAAAATCAAAATTAAACCGTTACTGAGTAATTAATTTTTGGACTAAAAGGGCAAAAATAGAGCAATATAAACAATGAAAATTCATATAGCCGTTCCAACTTGCTTGAGGTTGAGGCACTACAATTGTTATACTGAAAAATTAACCAAAGGTAAAAAAGTTCCTACTTTTAACACTTCGATGTTTTTATTATTGGAGTCTAACTATGTTCGGATTCTTGTCGAAAAGTCCAATATTGAGAATAAAACTTTCTAACAAAAGCGACTCTATACTCAGGATTTGAGCCCGAGATCTCTAGATCATCACTTTGGTGCTAACATGCATAATAATAATACACAATATGGAGAAATTTTAAGCACCCATGTGCCATTAAGTTATGACCTTTGGCTCTATGCAAAAAACACAGCCAAGAATTTGGAGGTTTGTGTTAAAGCTAAGAATACACAAGTTGGTTTCTGAATTTCTTGGTCTGTTAATAATCAGATTCAAGAACAGTGATGGTTGTTTTTTTTTTTTTTTTGTACAGCTAATTAATTATAATACATAAATTCTAGAAAACCAGTGGGCTATTTATATAGTACACAAAAAATTGTTCGTTGTCTACCTTATATTGGTTATTGATGGTCCTATTTGCAAGAAAATATCTTTTTATTGGATCAGCAGTGATTCGTTTCTTTTTGGATTGTACCTAAAAGATGATTCTTTTAGTTATAATCAATTCTTCTTTCTTTTCGTGAGAAATGGAATTTATGTTCAATCTGAAAGTAACTCGTTGCACTTCCTAGGTTTTACACATGATCTCATGTGTGCACCATTATGATTTAGCACCTAACTTTTACACTAAAAAAAAACAGCTCGGTACACTAAGCTTCCGTTATGTGCGGGGTACGGGAAGGACCGGACCACAAGAATCTGCTGTTTCTATGGCTCGAACTTGTGACCTCCTGGTCACATGGCAGCAACTTTACCAGTTGGGTCATGGCTCCCCTTCATCACCTAACTTTTACGCTATGTGTCAGACATCCGCATTTGAAAATTTGAGTCGCATAAGGAGGGAAAATGCTTCCTATCAGGATTTTTTTCATTTTCGGAGCTCGAACCTGAGACCGCTGGTTAAAAGTGAATAGATCATATTCATCCCACCACAATCCTAGATGATAATTTAAAGGGTGATATTTTTATAAGTTGGTCATATTTTCTATTGTTTTTATCTTTACCCTCTCTTTACTTCTAAAAATATTTATTTACACCAAATGCTTATATTAAACTAATAAAAATATAACAAGTATTTTTTTTATATTTGTTTTTGGGGTATTATCACTTTTATCCCGCTCTAGAAACTATTAACATTCGGTAGTCGAAAAGTGTATCATATATATATATATATATATATATATATATATATATATATATATATATATATCGATATATATATATATATATATNATATATATATATATATATCGTCAATTATTTTGAGAACATTTACACAATGTCATTTTTCGTTTTTATTTTATTTAATTATGATTAACTATAACAAGCATTTTTTATATATTTGTTTTTGGGGTATTATCACTTTTATCCCGCTCTAGAAACTATATATATATATATATATATATACAAAAATATATATTTTTCATCAATTATTTTGAGAACATCTATACAATGTCATTTTTCCTTTATTTTATTTAATTATGATTAACTATAACAAGCATTTTTTATATATTTATTTTTGGGGTATTATCACTTTTATCCCGCTCTAGAAACTATATATATATATATATATATATATATATATATATATATTTTATCAATTATTTTGAGAACATCTATACAATGTTATTTTTCCTTTTTTTTATTTAATTATGATTAACTATAGTAAAGATTCGCTTCAAATTTATCGTTTAATCATAATAAAGTAGAATGTTTGATGTAAATAGTTATGTGGTAGTGTTTTTTTCCCATTCGCACCCCAAGCACTTATTTTCCTTCCCTTAGCGCCCCACAAGATAGAACAATGGTTACTTAAGGACAAAACTCATAGCTAAATATATCGGAAAAGGGTTAAATATGACCTTATACTATTGAAAAAGGTTAATATCACCCTTTGTTATACTATCAATCCAAATATACCCCTCACGTCATACTATCGGTCCAAATATAACCCTGACATCATGAAAGTGGTACAAACCTACCCTTCCTCCGTTAACTGCCTTCCCTATGAACATTTTATTGCTACCTCACCATTTCACCCTGTTTGCAGCTACCAAGTATAATTACTTTGAAGTTCTATCACTATTTTGAAGACTTCACTGCCTCTACTTCCTCTTGCTTTTCAAAATACCTGTTGCTTCTCCGACCGATACTGGAATTATACGTACCTACCTTTCACTTGACCTTACAATTTTGTGCTTTATTTTGCTTTTCCTTGTGTTGTCGCTGAATCTGTAAGACATATTTAGAGAAAATTTAGTAGCACTTTTATTTTAACATAAAACGTAAAGAGAGAAAAAATGGTAGCCTTCCAGAAATGTGGTTGAAGAGAAAGAAACAAAAAAAAAATTAACTCTCGTGTTTAGGTTATTTTTCTTTCTTACCATGGTAAATTTTGAAACCTTAAACTAGTTTGCTTGTATCTTTGCTTAGTTTTTTATATAAAACAAAATGTATTTTCGTCTGTATAAGCATTAATTTTGAATAGCAAAATCAGAATTTTCTCGGTTCACATTGCTTCATATTATCTTTAGTTGTTAGCATTTCGTTTGATATAGTTTGTTTGTATATCTATGATCTGTGATTTTTCTTCAAATGAACTGGAAAGAAAGATTGTGGGGAAGGGATGAAAATGGGAGTATAATGGTGAGGTGGCAATGAAATGTTGCAATAGGGAGGCAGTTAACGGAGGAAGGGTAGGTTTGTACCATTTTTATGATGTCAGGGATATTTTTGGACTGATAGTATAACAAAGGGCAATATTAGATCTTTTTCAATAGTATAGGGGTATATTTGACCCTTTTCCGTAGCCTCTGGACCTAGTTAAATCAAATTTTTAGTATGAAACTTCTCTTTCCAAGTCTACAAAAAATCTCTCTAGTTGACCATTTAATAAGGCATTTTTTCTCATCTTAACCTAAATCAAATTGTATTAGAAATCCATTTTCCACATCTTATTTGGAACTAAAAGTGCCTTTTGGCATGAAGGAGCATGTTTCACGGAAAATATTATTCTAGAAAATAATTTCTTGTTTTCTGATATTTAATATAAGTAAAAAGAATATGAGAATTCGACTCAAAGGACTGACATATTAGTTGGGAGAATCGACTCAACCTATAAACTAGAACGGTCAATATGGGCCGGGCCGAGTAGCCCAGCCCAGATCACGTGGGCTTTAGCAATTGACGGGTTGGACTGGGCTAGTCCACCATTTTGATGGGCCTTATAATGGTCAGCTCACCCCAGTTCTATGTGGGTCGCGTGCCCCCACGGGCCGGCTCATCATTTTTAAAAATATAATTTTATATTTTTTCTTTAAGTTCTGTCCTAAAAAAGGATAATTACTTAAAAGATAAAAAATATCTTATTGGAAAAAATTTGCAAAACTTGATAAGTTTTTATATTGTTCCAATATATCACAATAAACACTAAAAAAAGTAAAAGACAAGACTATATTTCATTCACTAAAAGTCAAAACTTAAAAGAAACTAGTATTCAAGAGAACGTTCATGATGCTTATGAGATATCCAACACATCATCTTCATCAAACACATTTAAATCCGCTTGTGACAAGGTTGTCTTAACATCTTCGCTTTCATCTACATCTACAATTCATATGCAATATTAATTAGTTAAATATTAAAAATAATTAAATTTTAAAAATTAATAATACTTAAATTCACATAAAAAAAATATTGTCAGTTTAAGTTTGGGAAAACCTGTGCAGCCAATTTCGAGTAGTAATAAGTGTTTGAACATTTTCATAATAAATGCAACTTCTGTACTTTGTAAGAACATGCCACCAATGCTAAATGTTGATTCCGATGCTACAATGGTAATAAGAATACTAAGTACATCACGCAGCATCATTGAAAGATCGGGATATTTTCTAGAATGGTTCTTCCAATACATGACAACATCCATCTCATGAAACTTCTCAAGATCAAATTTTGGTTCCTCTTAGTAAAGATCCAATTTTGTCTTTCCATCTCTAAAGGCAGTATACTTTTTATTTTTTATATATTTTAATAAATATTTTATTAGGCCCACGGGCCGGGCCGGCCCAGCCTCAGTCAAGCCTCACGGTCCACGGGCTTACTCAGACCGGGCTTAAAAGCCTCATTTTTAAACGGGCTCCAAAAATTCTAGCCCAACCCTACTAAATCACGGGCTGGGCTGGCCTTAGCCAAGCCCATGTTAACGGCTCTACTATAAACCTATTACAAATACTCTTAACAATCAATGAGGGATTTAATTGGTTCACAACAAAATAATATTTTTCTATTGACCATTGAGTAAGAAATTATCTCAATGCAAGGTTGATAACTCAAATTAATACTAAACTTGTTTAACGCTCGGCAGCTAAAATAAATGACAAATTCTTTTTGAATTCGTCTTATTTTCTTGTCCTTTTCTTAGTCAAGCGAGGTGCAATATCTCGTGAATAAAGTGATCTCTTTATGTTCTTGAAATATTAATGCTAATAAATTAAGTACTCATAAATACAAATAATGTTTTTTGTTATCATTTTCACTTATCAATTTATAATAGACCATTGTGGTTCGGTCTTTTCCGACGGCCTGGTCACTGATTAGCTTATCATGTATAACCTGTCCCAATTCCTCGATAATATTAATGTACTGTAGGACCGATACAAGGAAAAGAACATATGATTCATGACAACCTAGGACCAATTTACCTCGGTACTATTGTGACATAGTATCCCTTTACCGCACAGTGAAAGATGTGTACATTTCAAGAGAATAGAGATCAGTTAGTGTACTCTCTCTTTTATGGTTTTGCCTTTTATCTCATTAAGAATACTTCTTGGACCTAGTGGTTTGGTCGAATTTTCACTATAATTTCGTTTTTTGGTTTCCTGTACAGATGTTTGATATCCGTTTCGGAGCCTGACTAATTGATGTTTGGCTTAAAGTATGCATATTTTGATGCATATTGTCTCACATTTTGCTCATGTCTCGTAGATTTGAGATGTTTAATATGATGATTTGTGCTAAATTATAGTATTTCTATGTGTAGGAATCATTCGGATGTAATTTGGGATAAAATGGCGCGAATTGGAGCGAAATTGGGAAGAAAAGGCAAAAAGTAAAATTTGAGGGCCACAGCCAGCATGGGGCGCTGGCTTGTAACGACCCGACCGGTCGTTTTGAGCTCTAGAGCGTCGTTTAGTAGTTTGAGGCCATGAGCAGCTTCATTTCAAGTATTATGACTTGTGCGCATGGTCGGAATTTAATTACGGGAAGTTCGGAGTTGATATGGAAAGAGAATTCTCATTTCGGAAGCTTTAAGTTGAAAGAATTGACTAAGATTGGATTTTTGAGTAAACAACCTCGGAGTCGGGATTTTAAGGTTCCAGTAGGTTCATATGATGATTTCAGACTTGGGCTTATGTCCGGATCGGGTTTCGGAAGACCCGGGAACGTCTCGGCACCTATTGTGGAAGTTAGCATTTTTGGAAGAATTTCATAAGTTTGGGTTGAAGTGCATTTCAGTGTTATCAATGTCCATTTGGGATTCCGAGTCTGGGAATAGCTCTATATGGTGATTCTGGTGTTGGGAGCGCGATCGGAAGTGACTTCGGAGATCCGTGGGTCATTTTGGAGTCATTTGACTAAAGATAGAAATTTGAAGGTTTTTGAGAAGTTTATCCGGAAGTGGACTTTTTGATATCGGGGTCGAATTCCGATTCCGGAAGTTGGAGTAGGTCCGTAATGTCGAATATGACTTGTGTGCAAAATTTGAGGTCAATCGGACGAGATTTGATAGGTTTCGGCATCGAATGTAGAAGTTTGAAATTTTAAAGTTCATTAAGCTTGGATTGGAGGTCGATTCATTATTTTAGCGTTGTTTGATATGATTTGAGGCCTCGAGCAAGTCCGTAATGTGTTTTGGGACTGGTTGGTGTGATTGGACGGGGTTCCGGAGGCCCCGGGTGGATTCCGGGTGGTTAACGGATCAATTTTGGAATTTGAAGAAGAAGAGATCAGCTGCTTTCTGGGGTAACCGCACCTGCGAGGCTTGGGCCGCAGGTACGGAGCTGCAGAAGCGGCTCTAGAAGGCGCAGAAGCGGAACATGACCGCGCAGGTGAAGGACCGCAGGTGCAGGGCATTGACCGCATCTGCACAAGCGCAGAAGCGAGATGGAGGACCGCAGAAGCGGTGATTGGCGCAGGTGCGATGGAGGCTCCGCAGATGCGGACTCGCAGAAGCGGCGAGGAGTCCGCAGGTGTGGAAGTTGCTGGGCAAAATACATTAAATAGCGGGGTTTGGCTATTTTGCTCATTTTTCTCTATTTTGGGGGTGATTTTGGAGCTTCTTGAGAGGGGCTTCCACCTAGTAACTTGGAGGTAAGTTAATCCTACCTATTATGAGTTAAATACATTGATTATGTGTAGATTTTAACATGAAAATTAGTGGAAAACTTGGGGTTGAGGGGAAAACCTAGAAAATTGGTATATTTGGATTTTGACCACGATTTTGGACATGAAATTAAGAGTGCATTATATATTTGAGTTCGTGAGGTTATGGGTAAAGTTTATCTTCGAAAAATTTTGAAATCCGGGCACGTGGGCCCGAGGGCGATTTTGTCAACTTTTCGATCGGGGTTAGGAATTGTTGGAAATTGGATTATAATGAGTAGTTGATCTCATATTAATGGGTTTACATAATAATGGGCTAGTGTTGGAGCATTTTGCATCGACTTGAGTCTTTGGAAGGGTGTGGATTGCCGGTTATGGAACTTCGGAGCGAGGTGAGTCTCCTTTCTAACCTTGTAAGAGGGAATTGTCCCCATAGGTGAGTTTTGGTTATGTGCTCCTAATTGTGGGGGCTACGTATGCACGAGGTGACGAGAGTCCGTGCGTAGCTACTATTATGCTTAAGTCCGGGTAGTCTAGGACCCAAAAGCATGTTTTACTTGTAATATTTGCAATCTTGTTGCCAAATTGAAATGCTTAAAACATATTGAAATGTATACATGAATTTATAAAAACTAAACTTCGTTTCTTGACTTTTAAAAAGAGAGTTTTCCTTTTATTGGATAATTGATTCCCTGATGGTTTCTTGATTGACTGTTTGGAGTGTTTATTTAAATTTGACCGCGTCGCATGTATGATTCGCGAGTGGGGTAATAGATGCATCTATGGTTCGCGCCATTCGACCCTCTGGCAGTGCACAATTTTAATATTGTTGGATCGGGCCGTACGTCCTCGGCATGATTTGCGGATGCTTGTATTGCTTGCCTTGAAATTTATTGAAGTTGATATTGCTTCTTCTCGGCTTGAGAATATATGTATAAATGATGAAAAAGGAAATTTGGAAATTTCACATAAAAGAAAGAATTATTTACTTGTTTCACTCTATTGAATTACAATCATGTTTATATAAATCCTCGATTTGTCATATTATTGATGTACCATTATTGGACCACTAGTAAGTGTCGAAGTCGACCTCTCGTCTCTACTTCTTCGAGATTAGGCGGGATACTTACTGAGTACACGTTGTTTTCGTACTCATTCTACACTTGCTGTGCATTTTTGTTGCACAGGCACATGCACCTCTAGCGGCCTAGTGGGCATAGCAGAATGGTTGATACGGAGACTTAGGTGAGCTGCACTTCTCGAGACGACCCGCAGCCAGCAGAGTCTCCTTCAAAGTATTGTACTGTATTTTCATTTCTGTCTACCTTGTATTCCGGACAGTTACTGTATTTTATTTCATTCCCTAGTAAATGCTCATACACTTGTGACACCGGGTTCTGGGATGATTATGGGGTATCTTGCATTAACTTTTTAACATTTCTATTTAATAAAAATGATTACCTTTTACTAGTAAAATTGAAGGAAAGTCATAGTTATCAAATTATTAAAACGAGAATTTAATTAAGTATTCTAGTTGTCTTGGCTGACAGCGGTGTCTGGCGCCATCACGACCCTTAGTGGATTTTGGATCGTGAGAACATGGTATCAGAGCACTAGGTTCCCTTAGATCTCACGAGTCATGAGCAAGTCTAGTAGAGTCTCTCGGATCGGTATGGAGACGTCTGTACTTATCTTCGGGAGGCTACAGGGCTGTTAGGAGTACTTCACTTCTTGATTCCTCATCGTGCGGTTTGATTCTTTTGAGGCTTATGCCTTCATTTCCTTCCTATTCAATCTTATGCGACGCGAAACGCTTATTATAAATCAGGAATTGAGAAATTTTAAAGGTACTATAGAGGTGGTGCGGGATGCTTCTCCCGGCATAGTTGATTTGACTATTGGCGTCGCCTTGTGGAAGGATATTCTGTCGTTTCAGCTCAGTGGTCGTACTTCTGGGAGCTCCGAGGCTAGGCACAAGTTGCCATGGTACTTATGAATGGTTGTCGCGCAGTATTAATGTGATGGTAGGATGCTTGCCTACGTGTCGGGGCAGTGAATGACTCGAAGGGAGGTTTACTCGGTGCATGATTTAGAGATTCGATATTTTATTCTCGTCAGGGGAAAGGCAATCGGGCTAAAAATGTTCAGGTTTGGGTTGATGGAGTAACAAGGCTTGGTATTTGCGAGCGTGGTGGAATTTTCACCTGTGATGAGGTGCCGTTGTCCTTGTTGAATGTGCTAAGTTCGTCGGTGTTAAGACCTTCTACAATTCGCCTTTGGGGCAGGATATTGTAAGATAGTATTGGAGAAGCGGTTGTCAGAGATCGCGGGGTGCGGTGGTTTAGGATTGAATGTGCATTTCTAATGCTGACGGCTCGAGAAAGAGGGTCTTCGGAAAGGTTTAGAAGTTAGTAGCGGTCTATTGGTTCAAGTGCTACCGAGATAGATTTTGATCTAAGGCATCAGCTGAGCAGTAAAAGGACGAGGAAGGACATGTGGGAAGTGTCATGCGGTGGTTAAACTTCTAGAAGGCCAGGTGTAAGAAGCGGAAGTCGAATAGTTGCTTAAAGAAGAGGGTTTGGCCAAAGTGGGAGAGTGGCAGAGCAGCACGTGGATTCAGTGGTAGGATAACTACACCATTGAGGAAAGTTGGAGTGATTTGGGAATTTTTAGTGGACGAAGATTGGGGTCTACGAGCTTAATTTGAAATATTGGCTAGCATAACAGCGGGAGATTTGATATGACGGAAAGGAGCTGCTTGATATGAAGAAGGATACAACATGACTTTGAATTGGAAGACATTGTCGCACATTTAGTTAATGTCCACGATGAGTGAATGGACTTGTGCAGCTGGTGGATGAGCACCGGCTCAGAATGAGTTATTGATGTCGTAGTAATTGTACCCTGTGCAGCGACGTTGGAAGATGTCGGCGTGTAATCTCCACAGGTGGGTTATCTCCTATGAGCAGATCAGCGGCAGCGTGGTTGGCGAAGCTTCTGCGAAGAATCCTACTAACTATCTAGTAAGGAGGCCGGACATGTGAATGTGGTTAATGATTCAGAGTATTCATAAACGGTTCACAGAAAGATTTCGAGAAGCTTGGCGGGTTGGTTGTGCTAGATCATGTCAACAATGAAGAAAGAATCTTGTTGGATTCCAGAGTTGCGTAATGGTGGCTTCAAGCTAAGTGGGAGAGTCCCACCGCCTACGATTGGGTTGCATGATTATCTTCTTGTGAGGTTTCGGGTTATCGGCGTATTGGTAAGTTGTTTCAGCTAAGGAAAGAGAACATCAGTAGTAATTTGAGCAAAGGAATTGAAGAATGTGTTCTATAATTGGCATCATCGATGCATGTTCGAGCTTTGGGAAGACTCAGGAATTATGCTTCGCATAGAAGTGAGTTGCAAGGAAGGTGATTCAGCCGGGTTCTTCTTTGAGAGGGTGGTCATGGGCTAGGGGAGCCTTGCAGTTGATTATATTCGGGACCATGTCAGAGTGGGTGACTCTCAACAATGGTACTAGTGAATTCACAGGTTAAAAATGTGGTGCCTAAGGATTTTATCCCGTGGTATGTTTGGGAATCGAGCTTGTGAAGAAACTTATGATAAGAGGCGTAGAATGTTCATGATGCTTTGACTTGCAGTGTAGTATTGGGAGAAAAAGGAGAAAAAGACTTCGGATTAGTAGAGGAATTATCAGGATGGATGTACCAGTCGAGATGGGAATATGCTCACAAGGAAGGCATGAGGTGGTTCGTGGGATTCGAGACAGCATGGTCTCGCGTTACAAGGCCACTCGGGTTGAGTGCATTATGTGTTGAATGAAGTTATTATTATTCTAAGGCAATTAAGGATAAATTGGAAGAGGTTGGATTGGTTAGCCATGGTTGAGTTGGCATACTGGTGGCAGTGGTCAGTTCCTTTAGCGTGATTAAGTTATGCAAGTGATTTGTGATGGTACGTGTGAGGCTTGTCGACCGTCGTAATTGAAGTTATTCGAAAGTATTCTAGTATTATGGCATGCTATGTGTAGGCGGATACCGGAAAGGGCTATGGTGGGTTAGGCCACTACTTGAAGAATTGCATCTTCTATGGTTGTGAGAATTCACTCGTGTGTTGGTATGGTTCTCTTGGAATGAATTAAGTAAAAAGCTTCCATGTGAGGAAGTGTTTACCATGTTAGTGGTTCAGGAGTTGTGATGAAATTATTGTACTAACGCATGCTGGCTTGTTAGGTGCAGTGAGCGGTATGAAATTTAAAAGTGAGGATCAAGGTCGCGGATTAGTGTTGACAAGGATATCACGAGCTCGGATGAGCATGGAAGGGGTTTGAATGATTAGAGTAAGCAGTCATTGTCTTCAGCATCACCTCATATCGGTGTTCTGTGAAAGAGGCTTTGCATCCTGGTTATGGATTCTCGATCGCTTTTCAGCATTAGTGCGGCCGGTAGTATGGATGTGCAGACTTGTTATCTGTTACAGAAGATCGTGGGAGCGTGTCCCACGGGAAGATTGTATAAGTGTGGCATGTAGTCACTTGATTGATTGAAGAATGAAACCAAGTATGAAGATTGTGGTGATATCATTAATTTGAGAATTTATGCCTGGAGGGCACTCAGTTTATTGGGTTGTGAACTGTGGAGGATTACTTCGGTTATGATGGTTGTTCTTGTGTGTTATGGGAAAAAGGGGTTATTATCGACCCAAAAAGGATTATTGGCCTAGTTCGGTACGATCAGAATCGGCTTGAGGTCTGTGGATGGATTTAAATATGAATAAAGGCTCTATATCAGGCCGAATGTGTTCATTTCAGCACAGCTCTCCTTATGGAGGAGTATTCGGACGTTGGATGTTATTTCGTCATCGGCTATTTCATGTAATGTTATATTGTACCGTGTGAGTTGCGAAACGGCTTGGTAAATTTATTACGTGTTGAGGTCCCGCATAGCGATGGTGTTATGTGAGCAGGATGGCTCTTTAGTTTCAGAACATATATCGCACCTCAGTTGTGCTTGAGTTTGTTAGCTTATGGCGCTATATGCCCCCTCAGGGATGGTGTTATGCACTTAGTGTGCTTGTGACCGATATTCGGTATTGTGTTGTAATGAGCAATTTAGCTCGATGTGTATCTCCTTATGTGAATTTTATGTGTGGATCAGGTGGCACGCCGCCATGGGTATGTTGTTTGGATCGGTTGTATGCCGCAACAGTTTGATGATATTTACAGTCCCTTATATTCTATTCTGTGTGTTTTGTTTCCCATATTCTGAGGAAAGTTCATATAGGTTGCATGATTTGAGTAGTCCCTCCCAGAGTTCATTTTCCTCATGTATCTCGCTCGAGTTGGTAGCCTATTGGCGCGTTGTGGCATCATATGAGACTTTTGGTCATGTCTGGAGTGGCTTGTTGACTGTGCAGTTCGTACTAAGTGAGACAAGGTTACTGGATCTAGGATCAGTGCAATTGGATTGTATGAAGTATATTAAGGAGCAAAGATCCTTATTTGGTTCGGAATGAGGTAATGTTCTTGTCAGGAGTGTAGCCCCAATGATTTGTTGACTTGGCAGTTGGTTATGAATATCTACGCGTCTCCTCCGTCGTGGCAGTATTGTAAGAGTTTGAATAAGACTTATAAATATCATGAGGTGCATTATGAGCATCAGATTCGGGAAATGTCGGTTATTATGAATAGAGAATGTTATTATGGTCCTGTGAATGATGTGGTGCATAGTGTGAATTCAGCAAAGGTATGCAATTTTGTATCGGTGCATCATGTGGTGATTTATACGGTGTTCTTATATTGGAAGTAGTCCTGGCAGAGAATTTCGGATGTTGAAACTGGGCTCTAAGGCTCATTTGTTTGAATAAAAGAGAATACCTTCAGATTTGCTCGAGCTAATGTGCTCAACTGAGTTGTGGTAGCACGGGTAGGTGCACAAGGTGTTTAACTGTGATTTCAGACAACTCCAGCGCAGTTCTTAGCACGTTCGAGGACGAACGTATGTTGAAGTAGGAGAGACTGTAACGACCCGACCGGTTGTTTTGAGCTCTAGAGCGTCGTTCAGCAGTTTGAGGCCATGAGTAGCTTCATTTCAGGTATTATGACTTGTGCCCACGGTCGAAATTTAATTCCGGGAAGTTCTGAGTTGATTTGGAAAGAGAATTCTCATTTCGGAAGCTTTAAGTTGAAAGAATTGACTAAGATTAGATCTTTGAGTAAACGACCTTGGAGTCGGGATTCGAAGATTCCAGTAGGTTCATATGATGATTTCATACTTGGGCTTATGTCCGGATCGGGTTTCGGAAGACCCGGGAACGTTTCGGCACCTATTGTATAAGTTAGCATTTTTGGAAAAATTTCATAAGTTTGGGTTGAAGTACATTTCAGTGTTATCAATGTCCGTTTGGGATTTCGAGTTTGGGAATAGCTCCATATGGTGATTCTGGTGTTGGGAGCGCGATTGGAAGTGAATTCGGAGGTCTGTGGGTCATTTTGGAGTCATTTGGCTAAGATAGAAATTTGAAGGTTTTTAGAAGTTTGACCAGAAGTGGACTTTTTGACATCGGGGTCGGATTCCGATTTCGGAAGTTGGAGTAGGTCCGTAATGT
The DNA here is from genome assembly GCF_001879085.1 of Nicotiana attenuata. NCBI lineage: Eukaryota > Viridiplantae > Streptophyta > Magnoliopsida > Solanales > Solanaceae > Nicotiana > Nicotiana attenuata. Next base: position 414,277 of record NW_017670799.1, read on the forward strand.
CGAATATGACTGGTGTGTAAAATTTGAGGTCAATCGAACGAGATTTGATAGGTTTCGGCATCGAATGTAGAAGTTTGAAATTCTAAAGTTCATTAAGCTTGGATTAGAGGTCGATTCATTATTTTAGCGTTGTTTGATATGATTTGAGGCCTCGAGCAAGTCCGTAATGTGTTTTGGGATTGGTTGGTGTGATTGGACGGGGTCTCGGGGGCCCCGGGTGGATTCCGGGTGGTTAACGGATAAATTTTGGAATTTGAAGAAGTGATCAGCTGCCTTCTGGTGTAACCGCACCTGCGAGCCTTGGGCCGCAGAAGCGGCCTAGAAGGCGCAGAAGCGGAACATGACCGCCCAGGTGAAGGACCGCAGGTGCGGGGCATTGACCGCATTTGCTCAAGCGCAGAAGCGAGATGGAGGACCACAGAAGCGATGATTGGCGCAGGTGCGATGGAGGCTCCGCAGATGCGGACTCGCGGAAGCGGCAAGGAGTCCGCAGGTGCGGAAGTTGCTGGGCAGAATACATTAAATAGCGGGGTTTGGCCATTTTGCTCAGTTTTCTCTATTTTGGGGTGATTTTAGAGCTTCTTGAGAGGGGCTTCCACCTAGAAACTTGGAGGTAAGTTAATCCTACCTATTATGAGTTAAATAAATTGATTATTATAGATTTTAACATGAAAATTAGTGAAAAAGTTGGGGTTGAGGGAAAAACATAGAAAATTGGTATATTTGGATTTTGACCACGATTTTGGACATGAAATTAAGAGTACATTATATATTTGAGTTCGTGAGGTTATGGGTGAAGTTTATCTTCAAAAAATTTTGGAATCCGGGCACGTGGGCCCGAGGGCAATTTTGTCAACTTTTCGATCGGGGTTAGGAATTGTTGTAAATTGGATTATAATGAGTAGTTGATCTCATATTAATGGGTTTACATAATAATTGGCTAGTGTTGGAGCATTTTGCATCGATTTGAGTCTTCGGAATGGCGTGGATTGCCGGTTATGGAACTTCGGAGCGAGGTGAGTCTCCTTTCTAACCTTGTAAGAGGGAATTGTCCCCATAGGTGAGTTAATTGGTTATGTGCTCCTAATTGTGGGGGCTACGTACGCACGAGGTGACGAGAGTCCGTGCGTAGCTACTATTATGCTTAAGTCCGGGTAGTCTAGGACCCAAAAGCATGTTTTACTTGTAATATTTGCAATCTTGTTGTCAAATTGAAATGCTTAAAACATATTGAAATGTATACATGAATTTATAAAAACTAAACTTCGTTTCTTGACTTTTAAAAAGAGAGTTTTCCTTTTATTGGATAATTGATTCCCTGATGATTTCTTAATTGACTGTTTGAAGTGTTTATTTAAATTTGACCGCGTCGCATGTATGATTCGCGAGCGGGATAATAGATGCATCTATGATTCGCGCCATTCGACCCTCTGGCAGTGCACAGTTTTAATATTGTTGGATCGGGCCGTACGTCCTCGGCATGATTTGTGCATGCTTGTATTTCTTGCCTTGAAATTTATTGAAGTTGATATTGCTTCTTCCCGGCTTGAGAATATATGTATAAATAATGAAAAAGGAAATTTGGGAATTTCACATAAAAGAAAGAATTGTTTACTTGTTTCAATCTATTGAATTACAATCATGTTTATATAAATCCTCTATTGGTCATATTATTGATGTACCATTATTGGACGACTAGTAAGTGTCGAAGTCGACCTCTCGTCTCTACTTCTTCGAGATTAGGCGGGATACTTACTGAGTACACGTTGTTTTCGTACTCATGCTACACTTGCTGTGCATTTTTGTTGCACGGGCACATGCACCTCTAGCGGCCTAGTGGGCGTAGCAGCATGGTTGATACGGAGACTTAGGTGAGTTGCACTTCTCGAGACGACCCGCAGCCAGCAGAGTCTTCTTCGGAGTATTGTACTGTATTTTCATTTTTGTCCACCTTGTATTCCGGACAGTTACTGTATTTTATTTCATTCCCTAGTAAATGCTCATTGTGACACGGGGTTCTGGGATGATTATAGGGTATCTTGTATTAACTTCTTAACATTTCTATTTAATTGGAATGATTACCTTTTACTAGTAAAATTGAAGGAAAGTCATAGTTATCAAATTATTAAAACGAGAATTTAATTAAGTATTCTAGTTGGCTTGCCTGACAGCGGTGTCCGGCGCCATCACGACCCTTAGTGGATTTTGGGTCATGACATGGCTGTGGCGCAATTTACGGAATGTTTAATAGTTGAGGGCCAGGGCCAGCGCCCCGCGCTGCCCTAGCTCAAAACACAAACACGTCCTAATTCGACTAGGACTCGGTTATTTCGATGCATATTGCCTCACATTTTGCTCATGTCTCGTAGATTTTAGATGTTTAATATGATGATTTGTGCTAAATTATGGTATTTCTATGTGTAGGAATCATTCGGATGCAATTTGGGATGAAATGGCGCGAATTGGAGCGAAATTGGGAAGAAAAGGCAAAAAGTGAAATTTGAGGGCCACAGCCAGCGTTAGGTTAGCTTGAATACTCGACAGATTCTTATGAGCAATATTAACCCTGTCAACCAATAAACTAGATAAATTAGTTAGTCAATTTAATTGAAGAATACAATAGGAATGTTAGATAGCTCATGACCATAGATCGCTTTCATTACATTGATATCATAAAAAATCTGTTTTTCCTTTCTTCAGTGTTCACCATCTATTTTCCTTTATTTTGATTAGTTTAGAATTGAATATTTCTAGATTTAATTCTTGTTCAGATTTAGGATAGTCTAATTTAGTTAATAGTTAATCACAAGTCCTCGTGGGTTCGACATCCTATTTTTAGTCACTTTATTACTTGACGACCGCGTATACTTGCGCGAGCGTTTGGCCGCAACACTAATTTTTAAAATGTGCCGGAGAATTTCACTTTGGAAGATAAAGTACTCCATATAATAACTTCATTCCCTGGACTTGAATCTTACATATGTAGTTAATACAAGGGATACCTGTTACAGCGTGATTGGTAAAGTTACTGCTATATTATAATCAGGATGTCACAGGTTCGAGCCGTGAAGAACAATCTCTCACAGAGATCCAGGAAACCCACATATAACAGAAGCTTAGTGTACCGGACTAGCCTTTGTACCATACTATTGTATTATAGTAGAACGTGTGGCTGGTATATATAGACGACAAAGAGTGTAATTAATTTCGGAAGGTGACCTGTGAGCTGCTGTAAAAGTATTCACAAGTTTAAATGGACCTTAGTTACACAAGCCACAGCCGTTGCGTCTGGAGCCGCCCTGCTCTAGATCTAGCAATAACATGAGCTCAGAATGAACCTGTTTAAAAGAAAAAGGATTATTTGGAAAAAGATTATTCTTTCTGTCCTAATTTATATGATACATTTCGATTATTATGCAATTTAAAGAAAGAAAAAAAGATTTAAATCTAAAATATTAATATTTATGTAACTATAAATCATCTCAATAAAGATAATTTAAAAGTTTAAAGTAAAATTATTTATAATATAAGAATATATATATCCTTTTTTACATAAATATTAAAATTAGGATAGATTATTAGCCACCTCAATTCAAATGCCTATAGCAAATACATGTCAGGACATACAAGACAAAATTTTATCTTCTGCATTGCATTGACTTTCTCACCGCAGAACGCCATTTTATTGCTTGATATTCTTAACTCTCATCGCTGCAAATAATAAAATTGGACAAGTTGTGTTATTTCGATTATTTTTTGGAAAATCTTATAGGAAATTAAAATTTGAGGGAAAATATGTATTAAAAAACAATGAATGTCGTTCTAAGTCTAACAACAACGTACTTAACTTGTCATAATATAAAAGTACTAGAAATGATAAATATAATTTGAATATCTCTTGTTATTTCTCTTACACTTCACTCTTTCTCTATTCCCACTATTCTACATTTCTTGATCCATGTTCCAATTTGTTAGCACACCTTGCATTTTTTATCTGTTCAAAAAGACTGACACATTTTTACATTCATGAACTACTAATATTTACGTTTTCATATTTACCTTAATATGATGTAGTAATTCATGGCATACTACACCAAAATAGCTAAGGCAATCTCATTGAGAGAAGTGCATAAGATCACTTGATATGATAATTTGCTAGGGATCATTCAGAATGGTAGTTTTGATATTTTATGTAGAATAACTCAATTATATGTGTCAAAAGTTTTTCTATTAAATATTGTCCGCCTAAATTACGCCACACAAATTAAGGTGGAAATAAATTTAAAATGTTACGTATATCCACGAGAGTATGCCATGTTGGTTCACATGCAATATGCAGACTATGGATATGGATGATAATAGTTTTTTTTTTATTTTACTAAGTTATCTAGTATATGTATTATTATAAATGTAAATCTTTTGATATATTTATCCCTCGATTACAATTATTACAAAAGAACAAAGACACCGCAAAATTATTGTGTTTTTTAACATGTCCAAAGATGAACATAGATATCTAGGGAGCACAAATGGGTATGAACTCTGAAAGACAGATCTGCCGTCATTATCGGGATAATTAATGTCTGTTTGTCTCTTTTACATATTTGGTTATCAACCTCTAAGAAGGCTCAAAAGATGTTCTTTTATTATTTCCTTTATCACATTTTACGTGACACAATTTCTATTTAGTTTATTCCGAAAATGAAAGACATATTATTTTTATATTTAGAATAATTTAACTTTAAATCTTTTATTTTAGTTATAACGAAATTTTATAACCAAAAAAATATGTATAATTTATTTTAGTCCATAAAATTCAAAAATCCTTTTTTTTTAAATTTCATACCAAGTCAGCTAGTGCTACCACCAAAGGATGTGGTGCAGTGGATGGGACTACTCTTCCCTTAACTAGAGGTCTCGGTTTCGAACCCCGAGTATGAAAAAATTCTTGGTAGGGAGAACTTCTCCTCGAATGGTACCCTACGCGGTGCGAATCCAAATAGAGTCGGGCTCCAATGCGGGTACCGAGACACCTAATGGAAAAAAAAAAAAAAAACTATAGTGCTACATCAATTGAGAAGGAGTAATTAGTAGTACTATATTATGCAACTTGCTAAGCACCTAACGTGAACAAACTTTGAGCCAGAGTGTTTTGGGAGGGAGAGAGAGAGAGCGCCCGCTAACTAGTCAGTTCAGTAGGATAATATAATGCAACTTTCGGGAGTACAACTTAAGTTCTTGATCAAAATTGGCCTGTCTTGTTGGGATGACAATTTTATTGATTAAATCATAAATTACGAATTTCTTTAAACTTCAACTTTTTAGAAAATCAAAAAGATAATTATATAAGAAATACATATCGACTTTAGATATACAAATTAATCCCTTTATAGAGGTGGGGACAATTGTATCCTTCCATGACAAACTTGTAACATATATAGTGTTGAAGGTATGAAAATTGCAGCGATAGCGTCATTGAAAATGCTTAATATTTTTTATTTTATTCAATTTCTACAGATTTTATATATATATATATATATATATATATATATATATATATATATATATACACTAATTTTAAAAATAAATATATACATAAAATAACGGGCACTAGTTGTGCAAAATCCTGTGTGGATCATTATCCTGTGTAGTTTCAACCCACCAATGATAGCATCAAGAAGTCTTATCAGCTATCCCCAAGGGAGCTGGAGCTGGCTAAAAAGCTCTAACACATTGCAAATACACCTCCAGTACCAAAGCTTGATTTTCTCTTTTGAATACTTATACAAAACTTTATGACATAGTCTAGTTGGACCCATAAATCATATATTCCCTATTCAAAGCTTCATAAAAATACACATACATACATAACATTAAGAACCAATGAACTTTGTAATCATCCCTCCTTGTCATTTTCCTTAAATAGAATAGTGAAAGTTAAATAAGAAATCAATTAAGAAATACATTGATACAAAAACGACGAACATGCTTAGTGATTCAGGGAAAAAACAATAATACCATCACTCGGCATTTTATCTTATACATGTTAGAGCAACTATCGGATTTTACACGAGGAAGATCACATATAGCACAACCCAAAATACATCCTAAAATGAAAGAGATTATTCGACTACATTGATTTAACGTATCTGTACCTAACTCTACAAAATTTCTACTGAACAAAATTTAAAGGGACCATGAAGAGCACAGACAATCTATTGGGTGCTCAGCACCAGTTGGCATTTCCACAGCTTACGCAAAAAATCAGCCATTTGGAGGCATGATTATGACAGTTTTAACAAGTAACACTAGACTTGTATAATTCATTTGAATTTCAATATCACACCATGCTGTCTCGAAAGCCCAGACAACACTGAAGAAAAATCTTACAAGCCAACCCAATATGAGCGACCACTGCAGTTGTGTATAGGAGATGAACTGGGAGAAGTCACGCACCACTCGTACCAAACCTATATTTCATTAAGCAAAAAGTTTAGAGATTGTCATTCAACAAACTCGCAATGAGGTCAGGAGCAAAATATGTCCTGGTAAATTTTCACTATCTGGGTTCTTGAGTATGGAGATTCAGATTATTGAGGACACGGATTCAGTGTTTTTTCACTCACAAGGGAATTTGCCCTTCTATCCGGAGTTTAATCCAACTCACTTCATGTTTTTATGATCAAAATCATTACTCCAGCTGATACAGATGGGATCATACACAAACATGTTTGGAAATAATTACCTTTGAAGTACCACAACAACGCCAAATATGAACTTCTAGAGGAACACCAGGTTGAGCAACGATAGGCGTCCGCAATGGGAAAAATATAGGGAACCTGATAAGAATGAGTAAGAAGTTGGTCACTTTTTAATCCACGACCAAGAAATAGTTACAGAGATGGTGTTTGAATACGCAAATATCACTTTTGATTGAGGTCTCCTAATGACTTAGTGGGTAATTAGTTCGGCTTCACCAAAACAAAGTGCTATAAAAAAGAGATCAACACTATATCTACACCAAGATTAAGAGCCCGTTTGGACATAAGAAATTTTTCTCTTTTTTCGAAAAGATTTCACTTTTTTTTCGAAATCAACGTTTGGTTGTAAAATTTTCAATTCTCACTTGAGGATGCATTTTGGAATTTTTCAAAAATTTGAAAAACTCCAAAAAGCTGTTTTTCAAAATTTTCACTCAGACCACTCCAAACGCCCACTAACTAACTCAAAGAAGATAGGTCAAATGCCTCTAAAGACCCTAGAGAAAAGTAGGCAGAATAAAGAATTAGCATACCAGCTGAACATGTTCGGTGTTGCTGTTGATGGTTCAATACCAAGATGAACGTCCTTGTAAAGAACAGCATCAAAGTAGCCTGCAAATCCTGTTATTTAACGGCGAAATCAATGAGAAGTCGGGAAGGAGTAAACAGAAAACATTCTTGTATAGAGCTTCAGTAAACCAAGACTAAGCATTGATAAAACCAACAAACTAACACCAAATCAGTCCAAATGATGAAAGAAACTATGTATTCCTAACTCATAACTCCCTTTGCTCATGGAAATAAGATGAATTCCGCCAATGCTGGACAAATACACTAGACGGCTGGACTTGACAGCATTAATGGATTGCATTAACAGTAAAAGAGAAACCTTTTGTTTTCTGTATGCTCATCAATAAATTACCATTGGAATCAATAAAATATAAAGTAACTCGCAGAAGAATGAATGACTTCTCCTCACTTACAAGACAAAACAGACAGGGAAAGAATTAAGCAGTAGCACATATTTGTTTTGAACAAGGCACTGGTGAAACCAGCCCCCACTTGCCGAAACCATTATGCCTCAACCCCAAGCTAGTTCGGGCTAGCTATATAAATCCTCACTACCCATTTGGCTCCATCTGGATGAAGGAAATGGACCTGTTTGGATCAGGAGCTAAAAAAGACCTTTAATTGCTAGATGTCATCGCACATTCATGCTTATCCAAGCCAAATGAATAAAAATGATTTCAAGTTCACCACGTATTCATCAACTTTGCTTTTTCCTAAAGTTACTATAATTTTTTCTAAGATGTACTTTAATTTTATTTAGCATAAAATCAATGCTTATAATTTCTTAAAAGAGGTTTTATTGGGGCCAGGTCAAAATGTCAATTGGGAAGTGTTGAATAAATAGAAAACAGTTGCACAAATAGAATTATTATGTGGGCAGAACCAGGAAACACAACCAGAGGTGAAACACAGACCTGCCCAGCAATTCATCCTAGACAATATATATCATATGCTCTGACCAAAAGGTTTAACCATTAGCCCAGTGAATAAAGACTAATAAACCTATGGTTCAACAGTTCGAATCAATAATGGAAGCGGTAACATAGGGACACAATTTTGTTCTGGATTAATGTTAGACTGGGTTCAATGAGCATCTCTAAAATGTCACCAGTTTCTTTAGTGCATCTATCTTTGCACCGTCCTTCACTAAATACTAAGGCACCATTTGGACTATATTATCCAGCAACAATTACACGATGAGGAGAGTGTTTGGATACCCATCTTCTTTGTCGCCCTTTATCACATTTCTGAATCTGTAGCTGACTATAAATACAACATCATTCGTCATATTTATGGTATTTAACTACAAAGTAAAGCACAGGAAATTAGTATATGAGTATGACAAATACCGTGAACCAGGGCTGATCCAGTGTCAGTGGGTATCTCAAACTGTAGCTTCTTATACCGATGATTGCTTTTCGTAGTTGAGTGCTCTGGATGATTGAATGTAAAGACCTAACAAAAGATAGAATAACCAAATTTAAGCTGCAGAACTGATAGCTCCTCCAAATGACATAATACCTTTGAGTTAGCACGAGCAGTACCTATGCCTTCTTTCTTTTTTCATTCTTTTCTTTTGGGTAATTTTTCCTCTTTAAATTTCTAATGCACGAAGCAGTGTGTTACATCAGGTTCTCTTTACTCTTTGGGACACAGGATGTGGTTCACTACAGTGAGGTTGGAAATGGGATGCACCACATCTCAAAATCACTAGTACTCATAACGTCATAACATTTTCCTTTTTCATGCATTGTTAATTTTTTGTTATTTTCTTCCTTGCTCTTGTGGAGAAGAGGAGTATTATGTCTGGTTCACGTTACTCACTTTACTGTTCGTGAAACACATTGAGTGGATTCAATCATTAGTATGAATTTCATTATGTTTCTGTGCTAAGCTTCTTTTTTTCCTGAAACCAGTTGCAACATTTTGAAGGGAGAAAATTTACAAAGATAACCTTGTGATTCTTTTTTCCCATGAGTCAGCAGTTTAAGCAACTCTTATGAGTATCTTTGAACATTTTGCAATGTTTAGCCTTTTCAAAAGTGTGTAAATTTATTTGCTGATCTCATTAGCGGAAAAACTGTAAGATTCTAATCAGGATGCTTCATGACGTAAAGGAACTTACTGGTTGAGGAGAAGTAAGTCTCGCTATACGATGGAGCTTGACAACATAAGCAGTTTCGAAGTGCACAAGATCTTTGTGAGATTTGATCTGTGATAATTGTATCAATCATATAAAAGCTAAAATAGATAAAGTGAACATGCAAAACTTAAAAGGGAGGTCCCTAAACCCCATATAATATTAAAAAATGAGGCTTACATCGTTGTATAATTTTGAAGCAGTCACAGGCTGGAAAAAACTTGTATACCTGAAATAAGCAAGAAATTTAATATCATTGCAGATTAGTAAAAATTGTAAGTTTAGACGGACATAATCCACTTCTAAATCGATTGTAAAATTTGCAGTTAAGAAGATAAAAGAGATTGAAACTACAGGAAACAGTGAGAAGACAAACATCATTTCTCAAGGAGACAAATTTCCAATATAGGTGTTTATGTCACCAAAAGGCACTTCAGTGCTCCTCCTGGAATTACTGTACCTCCCCAAATTTGTAATGGAATCACGGAAGTCTAATATTATCAGACATGTGAACTAATTAGTAAATTTCTACTGCAGATGCTCACAATGAGCAGGCGCTAACCCTATTCATATACGATCTTCACTGCAAGAGAGCAGTGAAATATTATCAGATATGTGGATCGTGTTTAACTAGTGTATACCCTTAAACATAAAAAAAAAAACAAATGACCATATACAGCATTTGAATACATACAATGATGGAACTGAAATTCCGTCTTCCTTAAGGAATCTCTGAGCACCATCGAGACACTCGGGTGACAGTTCATTGTCACCAAATGACCCAAGCAATTCACTAACCTGTATTAGTTAAAAACAAATGATGAGTGAGGAATTCAAATGACAATTTGCAAATGAAAGAACAAACATTATATTTTATGAAGAAAATGAATTGTTTCTTGATCTGAAGACTCGGTTTAATACCAAAATGTCAGCTTTCTCCGGAGCATCCCAGCAGCGCATGTCACTTGAAACTATGGTGACAATTTTTTCCCAGCCCTCAATCTTTAGTAAGCTCTGTCTCAAATAAATAGTGTACGCCAAGATAATAAACATTAATGAGAGTCAGCTAAAACAGTAAAAGAGAAGTCAGTTAGCTCCCAAATCTTCCAACAAAGAGTTTTATGGAAAGAGAATAAAACAACAACGAACGGTTTGGATCTTCCATCAAATTTGAAGCCAATAAAGATCCAGAATCCATAAATGATGTGAAATGCATGGAACAAAGGATTCAGAGTTTTGCTAATCTTCGAATTATGATTTTCCCCCTTTATACATTTCAGGTATACGTAATATGTCTCTCAGCATCCATACATCCAGCTTTATATTGCACTCTTTACATTTTGGGAAGTCTCAAAATGTTTAACACCGTTCCATTTCCATTCAACTTTCACAACACTGAAGAATTCAAATTCATTAAACTATTTGACTTTCATATTTTGATCTGATGTTTTAACAAATTTCTGTCTATTACTTCAATATTTCTTCCATTATCCTCAGATAATTTATATATAAGTCAAACTAGAACCTAAACAGCCCAAAATTTCAAAATCCAGCTATCTCGATGTTTACTTATTTCAGTGGATATCTTAGAATAGCTACTGGAGTTTATGAGAACTAAACACATTCTAGACTTAAAAAGAAAGGAATAGCAACAATATCCACGCATCAAAAGTTCATGAAGCTACATTAAAAAAGACAACAATGAATGATTACATGTAGGGTGACAATTGCATTTGGATTTTTCTCAACAGCATAAACTCTCAACTTGCGTCCAGTTTCTTCAGCAGCCTGTTAGCGACAAGGTAAACAAAACAAAACAAAAAAGATGATATATTGGCAAAAGTCAATTGTCTGTCTTCCATTTTTTTCTTGTTTTTACATTCTCTACAGGAAGACATTTAAACCTGCAAAGAAGCTCTGACGAGAGGTCCACGTCCAGCTCCAACAACCATCAACACCTGCAACAAGCATTTAAAGAAGTCAGATTAACAGCTGAGGATGCTACCAAAATTAAACTCAAGATGAAGTCCCGAGCTGTTTAAATGAGAACATGTTAACATCTAAAGCAAGATAGATAATTTTCAAGGCAAAACCCTTACAGTAGTGATTGTAGCTGCATTTTCATCTGGAACCCTGTCGACTAAAGCTTTCGCAACCGCTCTTTGATACTGCCAGAATAGGAGTCAACAGTGATCAGGGAACACAACTTTACTAGTAAACAATACACTTAACGCTTAATATTTACCAATTAACCACTGACTCTTCCCCAACGTTATGCAGGGAAGACCAGTTGCGAATAATTAAAAGGACTAGGTAAAGGAATCAAGTGAAAGATAATAAGGTGTTACGTGTGAGTGTATATCCGTACATGTATTTGCTAAGGATGATGAAAACATGAAAGCAAAGCAATCAGGCAGCTACAGTTTTCAACTATATAATGGATGAGACAAACATTTATTTTACAAATATGATTTCCTCGTATCCGAAAATTTTATTGTGCTCTTTGGCTTCTACTGGATAAGGATGCAAGTTAAGAGAAAGAGCAACCATCTTAAGTGTCTTCAAAATGCAAAATATAGAATTATTAGGGTAGTGAATTTAAATAATCCTTGCTTTAGTGGGAGTATAAGGTACAGATCAGATGGAGTTTGTTCATTATCAGATCAATTCAATCCCAACTTGCACAACTATTTGAATTGCAGTCTGCATTCGGATAAATTTTGAGATTCCTCAAACGACTTCAAACGAAAATATTTGGGGAAAAGCTAAGGAATAAACACAAGCACAATGAAAGAGTCAGATCTCTTGATATTCAAGTGGTGAAGACTAAAACCAAAGTGCTAACACCATGTTGTCAACATCTGTACACGTCCTTAACAGGGCAGCCTCTTGTTTCTCCCAGAAACAACAATAGATGATAATAGGTTATTTTAATGGACATTTTTCTTTCAAACAGAAATGAGCATTGCAAAAGTATGCCAGTTTTAATTTTTTTTTATAAAAGACACACTGCTTAGTACTTCAGAACATTCTAACCTATAGCAACTACCAACAAGCCCCTGACTAAGAGCCCGTTTGGCCAAGCTGCAAAAATCAGCTTATTTTGAGAAGTGCCTTTTTTCAAAAGTGCTTTTCTCAAAAGTACTTTTGGTGAGAAGCAGTTTGTGTTTGGCTAATTAGTTTGAAAAGCACTTCTGAGCAGCAATTAGTGTTTGGCCAAGCTTTAAAAAACTGCTTCTAAGTGTATTTTTCTCAAAAGTGTTTTTGGAGAGAAGCTACTTTTTTCTGCTTCTCCAAAACTGCTTCTGCTTCTCCTCAAAAGTACTTTTCCTTCCAAAAGCTTGGCCAAACACCTCAATTTTTGGCCAAAAGTGCTTTTGGCCAAAAAAAAAGCACTTTTGGCCAAAAAGAAGCTTGGCCAAACAGGCTATAAGTTTTGTTTGAGCTATGTTGCTATAATTGACAATAAGCTTGAACATACCTGTATGTACTTGATCGAATCTTTCTCGAATGTTTCATAAGTTTGCGCCTCCAAATTGTCCATAAGAGGCTGAAGGAAAGGAATCAATAAAAAGAAATTCAACTACCATATAAAAGAAAATTATGAAGATAGAGAAGAAAGCGAACCTACCTGTAGGGGAGACTGTAAGTAATCTCTATAGCCAAGCTGAAATAGAAAAAACTCTGAGTGTCATTTAAACTTAATAGAAAAGCGCCACCCAGTCACTAACACCCCCAATGCACAGGAGATACACTACCTCAAAGCGTTCTTGTTCAGGAAGTGGATCCATCCTCTGGTACAAATAAGCAATGTAGTCCAGGTATGACCTTAGCGGATGTCGCTGCATGCCTGAACAATGTTAATACAAACTAAAGCATTCTTGCTAACAATAAGACTGCACATAAAGGAATAGAGAACCTAATGCTTGCATTTCCAAAGGTGTATGCTCTGGCGATTGAGAAAGAGGCTATGGTGGTCGATTGTTTTACGAGGGATAACAAGGGTTCACGAAGGATATAAACTTTCTAAGGCGACCAAGACGCAAATAGGACAAGACTGAAGAAATCTACCTGATGGGGTAAGGGGGACATGGTTTGAAATAGATAGGAACGAAATCTTTTATGATGATATCTTATTATATTGAGTTAAGAGAAGGAGACAACAGGGAGGTGAGGAAATATTATGTGGCACAACGCGTCGAAGAGATGGTCTTGTTTCGCAGTGCATGCTATATTAATAAATTAAAGGAGATGGAGGTGAATTGATGTTTCTTATACATAGAATATGGAGAGGATACGGATCATCTTGGTTGCACGTTAGCTTGACAACACAATCAAAACGATGGTTTTATGGATATTCAACATTTCATGAGTATTACCAGTGACAGTGGAAATAACAACCGCCAAGTAGGACATAACAAAAGATTGGAGTGAAACTAAGGCAGATTAAAATACATCATTGGGACTTTCTGATTATCAAAATTAATCTCAATTACGGTTCAATGTCATACCATCAACGCCCTCACTTGGATTATTACTATTGTGATTTGACCCTGAAGTTCCCGTGGGGAGATTCTGCATTTGTTGTCCAGAAATCACTATCTGCAGGAGACATTTACAAGAAAGAGTTCATGGTAAGATCTCAAAATGATGAACATCACATGATTATCGAACAAGATAATTAGCTAGTAGAAGAGTCGAATGCAGATAACAATTCGGCTGATAACTCGGCATATGAAAATTAGCTGATATGACAAGTATTCTCAACTTGCTAGCAAATGGTTAGATGGGATGAAGCAGCTATACTCAAATTGGAAGTCTAAACACATTAAAGGAAAATATGTGAGCTTAAAAAGACCATTCATTCTAATGAAAATATTGAAACCCCTGCTAAACAGATGAATTACTACAAAACCATCTGAGAAATTTTACATATCCATCAAGTCCGAGAAACATATGCATGTTAATTGAGCAAAAACTTCAGTTACTCATTTGTAGGCAAAATTTTGAAAATAGGTCAGGACCAAGCTGAACTAACCTACCAATGTATTAGCTCGAAACACAAGAGATGTATATAATTTAGGTAATGAGTTACTAAAAATGGCCAAAACTGGAATAAGTGTACATTACACAAGAATCGTGATAAATAAAACGGAGGTAGTGTAAGTACTAGCTTCCACTTTGTCTTCAGTTTTAAACAACCCAATCCCCTTCAGGCCCACTTGCACTTCAGTTTCAAAGAATCCCGATTCCGTTCAACTCCTCAAACACTCCACCTTTTATCAAGTAAATAAAGCTCCTCTAACACTCCACTTATAATTTTTATTTCTCCTTCATACCTTACAAGCAATTTCCTTCCACCAGGCAATGCACCATTTCTCTTTCAAGATCCTGCTTGTAACTGGCTATTCATATGCCCAGGCTACCGAGCTTTTGTCATCATCTATCATACCTCCCCAGAAATGAGTCACCAGCAAGTGGTCCATGCATTTACCACCATTTTGAGCCTACACCAAGATTGACTCTCACCTTTAGTTGCTTTCGAGATGAAACGAGACAGTGAAATCAAACACTCCCCAAGGGGTTTCCATCTGCGTCTATATCACATTTTGGTAAGGACCCTATTTCCTCTTCCACGTGTTGCAGCAAATATTATGCTAATCCAGTTTCTGCAGGAATCCTAGTGAATGAATCACAGAATTTAGAGCATATGGCAAAAATGAATCACCTAAGCAATTGCATTTCCCAGAATTATTTGATCAAACGTGGCTAACTTTTCATGCTGAATCGTTTTGTCAGCCAACCATTTTTCCTTGGACCTTTCTTCAGGGTTGAGGAGCCCGTTACCGTGGCCGAGTTAGATTTTAAGGTTAGTTACCTTCTTGTAGATCTGTTCCAAACACTAGTATAGAATATGTACATATGGCTGAGTTTGTAAAACGGTGTTAAGCAAACAATAAGAATTTGTAAAACTAAAATGGATCTACCTACGGCTATCTTTTACAAATGTATCAGCAAAAAAACATAGAGCTCAGCAGAAAAATATAGAGAGCGACAGAAGCATTTTCTCTACTATTGACAGAACAGTTTAGATTAGTGGCCTTTACCAGCAAATGATCAAAAAACAAAGACTGCTCCCAGTGAATCTGTCACCACTCTTTAATCCCAAATTTTCAAATATGCATTGAACTCTATTGTTAATGGCAAACTCCACAAAATAGAGATGAGGACGAGAATGTGCTACCTGAATTGAGTGGTTAAAAAACCCAGTCAATAGATTTTGGTGTCGTTTTGACAGACAAGGGTAGCCACGGGCATTGGTGAGAAAAATCTGGCAAATCAGCACAGTAACATTTACTTACTTGGAACAAAAGCAGTATCAAGCACTACATTGGACAAAGAGGGGCAACCCCTTCAATTTCTTACATTGGAATTCATTATGGCAGCTCTAACAGGCTCCCCAAACCACCGTGCAAGTGAATTCGCAGAGGGCAATGAGCATCTAGGCAGCAAGTAAATTGCATGTAAGTATTCTGACATAATCACGTCAAAGAATGTCAATTTACAGAATTCTCCTCAAAGTTTATCACCTAGAATCCATAAAATTTAAAATAATAACACTTCACAAATTTATACATACAGAACATCAAGTGCAACTGAGAGCTGACTATGATGTTCACCGAGAGTACGAAACGAGTTCCACATTTCCCACGAATCTCTATGTTCTTCACCCTGCTTGGCATAAAGAGATCCATCATCAAACTAAAGCACTAGTTTTGAACTTATCTATTAAAATCAAAGTGTTATGCCATAGCTCAGACAACATAAGTATAGAAAATTAGGGAGAGAAGCTTTTGGGAGATTTGTCAGGTCCAATAATTAATAACTAGACTTAAGACTAAATGCAGACAATAGAAAGTGATAAGCAGGCCATTCACTTCTACCAGCAACTCCAGTACCAGCAAAAAGAAAACCAGAATCACTTCCTTATCAGAAAGGTAATTTGAGTAAAGGAAATTAATCATCATGGTCAATGGCTTGGCCAGAAGGATCGAAGTGTAACATAGAAAACGCCACCAAAATAACAATTATAATTATGACGATTGCTATACCATCTTCCATTGGCACTGAATATTCAATAGACAAGTCTGACAGCTCGGGGAATATAAAGTTATAGATCTTCACTAAGCAGTCATGCAGCAATTACTCACCATAGAATTAGGACTTCTATTTCCATCGTCATCATCATCAGATTTCTCCAATGGAATCCTTAGCCACAACTTCAAGCCACAAAACATCAGAACGAGAATATGAAACAAAAAATATACAATGTAGGCGCACGTTTTTAAAGTTTAACAAAAATGGAGGAAAAATAACTAAACCATAACAAAGACAAGATTGACACCTGCATATTGCTTAGATTCTGTAGAATTTGATTCACACATCTAGCATAATTAGCACAGTTCACTCCCTTGGGTGACGGTAGAAGACATGCCTGCAGGAACAGAAGGTTCATGAGCAATAAGCAAAAGTATGTTGCTTAACTCAAGCAAATAAAGGTTGCACATACTGGAGAACGCAAAAAGAAAAGTAACTGCTAACTGCAGTTACACAACAAAGCAACCCCCCACCCCCCCCACCCCCCTTTTCTCCACATTCTTTTGATGGAGGCAAACATGGAGAGGCATGCAAAAGTTGCCAACCCAATAGAAGGCCACACGGCTAGACAGTTTTTTCCATAATGGTGGTTACAGGTCAACTTTTGTGCCTAAACTATTCCATCAGGTACCTAAACCAGTACAGATACTGGGTAATTCTATCCACCAACGCTGGTATTCAGAACACTGGTCCAGCGCTGCTTTTATTCTAGCTTCATCCACCGTTAGGCCACACCACTTGGTAGGCCTTCACAAATAGACTATTGCTAATCTAGAATTCAAATTATCTTTAGCAGTTGTCAGCCCGAGGAAAATCTAGTGGCTAACGAAAGCAAATGCGCAAACAATGAGTTTAAGGTGAAGAGTGGAACAGTTGCAAAAGTAGAATAACTAAATCCACTTACGTTCCACAGTCTCTAATATAAGAAGCTTAAGGAACTAAATATGTCTGATCTTATCAAGAGCCCTTACACAATATGCAGTTTATATAATGAATTAAGCCTTGAACATACTGATATATAGGAAAGAAAACTGGCAAACGACTCAAAATATCTTGGACTTATGGTAACTTCAACACAAGATTAAAAAATAATCCCCAAAGTTGGGGCATATATGCCAAGAAGAAACTCCAGGAAGGTAAAATAACTACTGGCTAAAATCACCAATCACCAAAAACTCTCTCTTTTATAAGAGTGATGCCCAGGACAGCTTGCACACACCTCGACATCTGGTACATGCTACTTTCCACCAGGTATTTGGTAACTCTATCCATCAATGGCTTAGGCAGATGGGAAGAAATCACATTGTGCTTATTGTCACTACTAGGATTTAAACCTTGGTCTCCAAGAGCAAAAACACACACTCTCTCTACACACACACGCAAAATGTTAAAAATCTTTTTCAAATCCATTGGTTAACATGCTCGTTTTCAGCCTAAGTTACCTCACCGACATTCTAGCTATCACATATAGGAAAAGAACAAGTAATAGACAGACAAAAATGAAGAGTAACAGTAGCATGAGGTTCTTGCTTGTTGTCCTTCATTCCTGCCTCTCTGTCTCAAAATCAAAGTCTCCAATCAGATTTGACAAAATCCAACACAAACCGCATAGCATATTCACACCATTGGTACATTGTCATGTCAAGTCAACATGGTGCTTGTGGTCAAACTGTTGAAATTTAAAGGTGGCTAAGAAGAGTGATGGAGACAAACAAATTATAGTAGCACTTTCTGTATATGCTTAAAGACATTTTGGCGAAACGCAAATCTGTTATTAGAAATTTAACAAATACTCTTGTTCATGTCGATACACTTTTATGTGAATGAAGCATACTTTTGTATGTTGGATAAACACAAAGGACTTATATTGAATTGGGGATTAAGTGGGTGCCAACCCTGTTTAGCGTAGGGGGAAAAAGACAGCCAGAGAAGCATATAAAATAACTAAACTGCAAGAAACAATAAAAATCTGAAGATGATAAAAATAAAGAGAAAGGAACACACTTGCAAACCACAACATAGAATACTGCAACAGTCTCACCTGCAGTGAAAGGTGAGAAGCCCAAGCTATTTCTTGTTTGAGAGCAATCTCAGAATCCCTCCGAAGCATCTCATCTTCAGAATCCAAGTCAAGCCATGAGCTAATTTTACCTAGATCACATGTGCCAGAAAAATAACAAAACTGAGATGATGTGGAGAATGATCCATTAATATATCAATCACTATTTTAGAACCTTCATGAGTAGATTTCATGATAAGGACTATGGAGAGACAATTAACAAACAATTTGTTTTACACTGAAAAGTCAATCTTGGATATTACATTATAATTCCTCTGATCGATAAACAATATTAGCATCCCAAAATAAAAACGAGATTCTTTCCATCTATCTGCTTAGGATCCATGTGATGATTCATTTTGACTATCATATCCACAATAGAGAAAAACCACCAAGTCTGCATCTAATATACTGAGGAGAACATCCAAAGAGAATAAACTTGTGTATTCCTTTTTTTGCAGCGCAACGAAAAAACCAACAATAAATGCATCAATACTTATCACCAAAACGAAAAAACAACAGTAAATGTGTCAATCAGACATTAACGGGTCGTTTGGTTGGAAAGAAGTTATCCCCGGATTAATAATCCTGGGACTAGTTATCTCGGGATTAGTTATCCACCCTTCATGGGGATAAAAAAACACTACAATCCCCGGATAACTAATCCAGGGATTAATTATACCGCAATTTTATCACAACCAAACATGGGATAAACTCTTCTTAAAATTAATCCCTGGATCAATTATCTCTTATCCCTCCTACCAAACGAGCCCTAAGAGACTAACAAATGAGGATTTCACAAAGGGTTTCAAATTGCTGAGGAGGATAAGTAAGACATTCACCGTGTAAAATAATATACAATACTTGGACCAACATATATTAACTAAATCTAAGAATGAAGAGAAAGAAGCTCTACCAACAACATGACTACTCCATTGGGAAGGGCTTAGCACCAAGTCTGACCCAGCAAATGGAAGCACCCCAGATCCACCATTGCTACTCTCCAGTAAGCTAGGCCTATAAGCAGGATCCATCTGCATCACAAAATTAAGGATTAATAAAGCTATATTGATTAAGATGAAATTTGTAGAGTTATTTTCATTCTGAAGACTAAGGCATCCTTTACTATTAGCACTCCAAGCAAAGATAGAATGCTCTAGTATAAGACACTATAACGAGTGACATACTTATCGTGAAAAACAAGAGAACACATATCTTTAGCAAGCACACCTAATATAAACTTCGATGAGCGTCTTCATTTCAAATTTAATGATGCTTTTTATTAGATTATGGCTGAAGGGTCTATATAAAAAATAGTAATAACAAAAACAATAATAACAAAATTTTATGGTCATGACATGCCATTCTCACTAAGAAAACATGCCATCTTCTTTCACTAAATTCTCTAAAGCTCAATGTCTTTCTCATTGTCTGTGCTACAATCCTTTGTCTTTGCTAGACCTTTCTATCTCAAGACCATCTACCAATCACCACTTGCACAGGAAGCGGAAAGTTCTAATTAATTACACAAGTTTTTATTTACCAGATGGCTACAACTATGCTCAATTCCAAACAAGTTGGAGTCGGCTATATGAATTATCACTGATCATGTTTCTCCATTTAAACTCATCTCATGCCAATATTACGTAAATACAAATAAAAATACTTTAAAATTTTGTAAATTTTCTAAACGTATAATCTCTTTCTGGCTAAGCCACTCCTAAAAAATAGGACCTACATTTAACGTGTTAATGTCTAAGACATATTCGCCAATAATATGTACTGCCTATTTAGATCTTTTTCTTCCATTATACCCTATCTTTTGCTATATCTGCATGCATCTCCAGAAATTACAGGTCCTTCGAGATAACTTCCTTCCATGTGAATTTCAATGTACTACGTCCTTTTTTAGAACTTTCACTCATTAGATGGCTATCAGAAATTATTCTATTGTTTCAGCCCTCTCTTGAAAAAGTATCCTATCTTTTCCCACCCTCTTTGTGCCTTTTCAATAAGATTTCAAAAGATGATATTTACTCCATTGCTTCCCGACAAACTTGAGCTGAGCTCAATATCATCTTAGTATTAGTGAAAAATAACAAGACAAAAATTGTGGGATAGGTACAGTGGAGGAGTAAAATAAAATTGCTACTTGATTAAATAACCTAGATAATAGCCCCATGAAACAAAATTCCAACACAATTCTACATTTGTCGTGTCGACTTTTCTTCACAAAAAAAAAAATAATTGTATCTGCTTTAACCCCCACCCCCCAACATGCCTAATACCAAGAATGAAAGAACTAGATAACCCCTTAAATCAAGTCAAATCTCGCAATTGTTGAAGTTTTCTATGCATAAATAGAACATGGATCTATGTTTCTCATGAAGTCAATATCCAAACATATTAACTAAAGAAGAGAAAGGAATTACTTCGATGTGTATTTTGTAAAATAAAGGAATAATAAAGGGCACATATGATAATATCATGAACATATATAATGGGCCAACAAGCCACCCAAAATTCTTAAACCCCCCCCCAACCCACCCACCCACCCCACCCAAAAAAAAAAAATTAAAGATAAGATACCATGACATTACAACACCAGTGAAGTTAAAAGCCCATTTAAGGCGATTTTAAGCTTGACGCTCGGTGATATCAAGGGTCTGCGGATTTCCTCGTTCAAGTGCATGCATAGAGCACTAGAACAAGTACCTTATGGCCCGTGATTAGAAGGGCAATACCAGAGAGGAAGTGATATATTAATTTTCATCAACACGTTCATGAAAGCCATTTTTTAATCATTAGAAGTAAGAAATTAGATTTAATACAAGACAACTAGTCATTGGAAACTTAAAGTTGCAAAACTAAATCAAATATATAAAATGGACATTGGACTTAATTGAAATGATCTTTACTTCACATATTTCCTTTAGTTATAATTTTTCGACTCATTTCTCAATATAATTATAGTCTAGAATTTTTTTACAGTGGTGGTGTTCGGGCCGGCTTGTTATTGTCTACCATTATAGTTACTTTTTGCTGTGTTACATATATATTTTTATATTTCCTTCATTAGCGAGCTTCTTCTTTACTAAAGCCAATGCCATAATTGCGGCTTTGCGATTAAACTTTCCAAAAGACCTTGACACCTTTCTACACTCTTTGCATTTGATAATGCTTACGTGAAACCATAATTAACAACTAAAATAATTAATTAAGCTTAAATAAGCATATATTCTCCTCATAGTGAATTAAAAATAGATACTATTGAAGATATAATTAAGTTAATGAAAGTGTACTCCCTCTACTTGCGTAAGTAGTTACTTGTTAGAATAAGTGGTCAAACAATTCAACATAATGTTAGAGTAGGCAGAGCTCCCCCGTTCGAGTCTCTCTGCCACAAAGAATTTCCATGTAACTAACCCATAAAATGAATTAAGCCAGTTGAAGACATCATTAAGTAAATAAAAGTGTGCTCTTTCTAATATTTTAAAATTTTAAATGAAATGGTCGAACAATTTAACGGATATAGTTAGTAGCCTTCATATTAAATAATCTCGATTTAAGTAAAACACATGATAAAATGATTCTAAGTGATTCAAGGATTGTTAATTGTGATATTAGAATCCCATATTGAGGTAAAAAATGATTCCACTATTGCTTATACCATAAGCCAAAATTCAGCCATGAAGGATAACATAATTTCACATTTTAGTATTTTACATCAGGATTATTTTTCCAATCCTAATAATCAGACAACCTCTAAAGATGCTTACCACGTGTACTAGAACTTCCTTATGTACCTATTCAACTACAATGGTTTCAAAGCAAGTTGAAGAAAATTGGTCCATTATTCTATATACATGTATGGTGCTCAATCTCGATACATTATCCGAGGGAGACAAGGATATCATCATAACTCCACTTTGTACAACGTCCCTACATATATTTCTCCTTATTCCAAATTCAATTATTGGAAAGAAAAAAAGCTAGAAAGACCGATAAGGAATTTTCTTTGTGGGAAAGAATGAATCAGGGGGGAAAAAGCATCATCTTTTGTTACGGAACAAGGTGGCAACACTTTTATTCAATCGAGAACCAGATACAAAAATATTCTTAGGTATGTACAACAACTACTACTACACCTCAATCCCAAGCAAGTTGCGATGGGCTAAATAGATCTACGCTCCATCTAAGCTCATCTATTCTTATGTAAGTGAAATATAAAATATGCAAGTGCGAGTATGTTTGTGGAAAAGCATAATTGTTGCAAAGTACAAGTACCGCACACTACTGAGAAGAGAAGACATATGTTCCTATAATAATATGGTTCTTAGAGCTGCATGAAAGGTTTACTTTCACTTGGTCAATATCAATGGACTATAATATAGCTGAAAATTTATAGGAAATGGATAACCTATGTCAGTTGCTATTTATGTACAAGCAATTGGGAAAGAATGTGAATTATCTGTTGCTACAATGCCACATAGCAAGTAAAATGATGGACAAGGCATCAATGGTTAATTTCAGCTACTAAATTTCCCCCGTCAAACCCCCATATTTTATTTTTCAGTTAAACCCTACACCTCTTAAATCCCATGTGAGGGAGTCAATAGTGATCTTTTTGCAATTTGTTGCATTGATGACTTGAATCACCAATCTGGAAGCTGCTTTACACTTGCCTCTTCGTCAAATTACTCTTACAGATATGACAGAAACCCTTATCATAAACTTAGCAAATTACAATCATTAAATTCTTCTATTTCTCAAAATCACACATCTTACCGAGCATTATTCAGCTAGCAAACCAGGTCATCATATTTGAATTTTGAAAAGGCAAATGTAATGTCAACAGCCCGAGCGAAAGTGACGAAGATCAAAATTCACCAAGAATTGGGCTAGGAAACACCATTCATGTTACTGTTGGTGACATACTGACCATTCACACATAGCAAAAGAGGGCATTATGGCCCATATGTGACTGGCTAATTGGTCACCGTTAATCATATTTTCCAAATTAAATCAAACATATTGAACAATGTCCTAGTCCAGCTAAAAAGAAAAGAGTCAGTAATATCAATGTTTTCTTCCTTATACAATATACATACAACTCTCCAAACTTAGAATAAACCTTTTAAAAACTTAATTAAGTCAAAAAAATTAAAGAAAAATAAAGGGATACAAATTCTCGGTAAATGTGCATATTCAATCGTGCCGCATACAAAAGCATGTTATTAAATGGAACACGTTTCTAAATATAACCAGTCTTTTTTGGAATACATGAAAAAGTTAAGTAGCTTAAGAAAGTAGCATAACATCAGCTTTCGACATAACATATTTATTTTAGCATCTCAAAAAATTGAAATTTGATTTTACTTTTTAATTCTCAAAGAAGATGGAAAGTTGTTTCCTCATAAACTAGAATTAAGCTGAAAGTTCATCATGATAATTGGAAAAGTTTATAGACGCCAATTTATATCAAGTGAAAGACCGCGAGCTTAGCTGTGTTAAAAGGATAGATTGTCCAAAGTTACAATCAAGTTTAAAGACTTCATTATTTCCTTTTATTCATACTTGAATTTTTAATCAATAAAGTTTCATTATTTTCTGAGGAATGATATTGGGGCAGGCCCAATATCACCGAGTTCGAAACATTCTCGGTTATGCTGTTTTTTTATGATCAAAATAGAAGAATTAAGACTTCTAAAAGCATGTTTAGGGTTTAGGGTTTAGAATTTATGGATTACTAACCAATGGTGCAACAACGAAGTCGAAGCCGCCATGAATGTTGAGAGACAGAAGTTGAGGCATGTCATCGCTGAACTCCGTCTCGACTCCGCAGTACTTGGCATCATTTTTCTCATCTCCTTGCCTTTCTCCGAGCGGCATTGTTAAAGTTCCTTCTACTGCGTTTGGAGGCCGAGCTAGAAGAGCTCAAGTGTGAAACTGAGAGTGTCTCGTCCTAATTGAAGGGCGAAGGGCGGGGTTTTGCGGGGGTTTTAGGCTATATATGTGGAGGTGGCTAGGGTTCTGAATTTAATCGGGTCGGATCATTTCGGGAAACCGAAACCGGATTGGACAACCCGGGTTGAGGGGGAAGCTTACCTTTTTCTTTCCTTTTGGGGTCAAATAAGGAAATTAATATTAGTAACACTGATAGGGGTCGTTTTAGGATTTATTAGGGAAAATAATATATGTATTAATTTTTATATTATTAATTCTTATATAGTAGTGTTTTTCAACTTACATATAACTGACACTTGTATTTATAGTACTATTCTTATATACTGATTTTTTATTATACGCGTTGCACGTGCATTCTTATCAATGAATATAATATTTTAAAAATTATATAAATATTATTAAGCAATATTTATATATTAAAAAGAATAAAGTCCAGAAAATAATGAATGATATTGAACTAACTCTGTAAAGAAAAAAAACTTACATTACGAAATCCCCCAAATACCTTATATTATGGGTATGTTTTCGTTGTTGTATACATGGAAAAAAATCACTTTTAACCTCTCCTATTCGAGTTTACTTAGTGTTTATTTAATTTTTTTAAAATGTAGTTACTCGAGAAAATATTTGAACGAAAATATTTAACAACACGATATTGGAATTTGAAACTTTGACAAGTAAAACTTCAGCACCCAATGAAAGTTCCAGTTGTTGAAGGTGTGAAGTTCAGTATTAAATGTTGAAATTGTTTCATGTTAGCTAGGGGTGAAAGCATTAATTTAGCTAAAGTTAAAGGGACCAGTAATTACTTTACTAATCTATCTATAATTAAAAGCAGAAGAAAAACTCCTACCATTAAGCCAAGTGGCATCATCCCAAACTGCCACTTGGCACTCTAAGACATTGCTCCAACTAATTAGGAACTAAAATTTTATTTGGAATAAAATTGGCGTACAATTTTATTTGGAACAAAACTGTCGTACAAAATTTAGTAGAACTTTCAGAATATTTTAATTTTTTAAGTATTATTAAATGATTTTACATGTGAAAACCGGTTAATCCATAAATATTAGTTAAAAACTTTTTACTTTCCACTTACCCTAAATTATCTCTGCAAAATCACGATAGTCAAAGTTTCCTCAACTATCTAAACCACGATTGAAAGTCACGATTGAAATCCACTATGCTGGGTAACAACTGCTCAAAACCGCAAACTTATATTTCTTCCACTAATACACGGTACTTCAATTCTAATCTTCCTACTGCTATCAGGATTTCAAGAAAACTTACGGCTTATGCAAAAGATGGCTACTCACATTGACTTCATCAAGGATATAACAATTTTAAAGATGCAATGGAAGTTGAAAGTTCGGGTTGTCCGTCTGTATGAAGTACCGGATCGATTTAATCCAGACACTACATTCTCAATTGAATTGGTTCTACAAGATGAAAAGGTATTTTAAATATGTTATTGCCTTGCTAATTCGTTTTGCTCTCTCTTTCTGAACTTGCTAATTCTTTACTTTTGGGGTCAAAAGACTGGATGTAGAAACTGTTTTTTAAGTTGCAAAAGATACAAATCCCTTCAAATATATTTTTGAAAAGTAGAAACTGATTCCTTTTGTTCTGATTAGAGCAAAAATATATTAGAGCAGAAACTGTTTTTTAAGTTTTGCTCTCTGTTTCTGATTAGAGCAGAAACTAATACTACTTGTCAATACTAATACTGCTCTATTTCTACTGTTGAAAAGTAGTATTAGTATGAATTAAGTTGCAATGTGGAGTTGTTGCTCTATTTCTTTTACTTATTAATTTGTTCAACTTTACTGTTGAGAAGTAGTATTGTCACGACCCCAATTCGCCCTCCGTGAACTATCGTGACGACACCTAGTCTCTACGACTAGGTAAGCCTAACAAATGCGGAAAAACAACTAAACTTGCGGAAGTAAAACAATTTGAAACAGAAATAAGAAATAACCAGTGTATACATGTGCCGCTCGGCATACACCATATTTAACTCTCAAACCAACACATAAATCCAAGACCCGGAAACCCATGAATCACAAGCTAAGAAGTACTACATAGCTCTAACTCCAGAATGTCTAACAAGAACTGAAATATAGAAGGGGCTAATACTAAACAGCAGGAAGAGAAAGAGACTCCTCGGTCTGCGGACGCGGCAGATATACCTCGAAGTCCCGTAGAATCGCCTCGCCTCAATAATGGTAAGCCTGATTAGAGGTACCTGGATCTGCACATGAAAAACATGCACCGGAAAGGCATGAGTACACCACAGCGGTACTCCGTAAGTGCCAAGCCTAACCTCAGTTGGGTAGTGACGAGGAAGGTCAGGGCCCTACTGAGGTTAAATAAGATATAAAGTTTAACAGTGTGAAATAACAGTGTAATTAAATAACACAAGATATAAAGGACGGCCACAACTATTAAAAGGCAAGTAAAACACAGTAAAGAACACGACTCAGCTCCGAGATAACAACCGGGGATCTCCCATGATACCGTCCTGTAGTCTCCAAATATAAATGTCATATCCAGTGGATCTCCCTGGTGCAGTCCCGTAGTCCAACTCATAAATGTGCAGGGGGATCTCCCGCAATGCAATTTTGTAGTCCCAAAGTAAACATACAGGGGAGCTCCCGGGATACCGTCCCGTAGTCCCAAAGTAAAAGTGTAGGGGGGTCTCTCGGAATACCGTTCCGTAGTCGCAAAGTAAACACATAGCAACAACAACAATTCAATCCAATCGATTTCATATCAAAGTGAAATAGGTAATCCTAACCTAGCACGACTCACGCAATACAGTTAAGGCAGTTAAGACAAATAGAGCAATTTAGTCAAGTAGACATGTTTTCTCTAAGATATAGCAGGTTTAATGTCCAAAACAATGTAAGCAATGAAAGGAAGAACACAATTCAAGGCTATTTTAAAAAAAAACGGATTTCCAACAATTAGCACAAGTACGCGCTCGTCACCTCACGTATGAGGCATTTCAATTATCACAATATCAATCCTAAGGGGAAAGGTCCCACACACAAGGTTAGACAACCACTTAACTCGAACAAGTGTAAGTCAACCCGAAACCACTCCTTTGCCATGAGTATCCGACTCCAGATGGCCCAAATCTATTCAATTAAATTTTATAAATGTAAATAACACCTCAAGCAACTGATTCTATAATTAAATTCTAAGCTAATATGCAAAATTAGGTAAAATGACCAAAACGCCCCTCAGGCCCACATCTCGGAATCGGGTAAAATTTACATTTTCGGAAATTCTCATACTCTCACGAGTTCATACATACCAAGAACACTGAAATCGGAGCCCAAATGACCCCTCAAATTCTCATTTCAAAGTCTCTTAATCCCAAGCCCTAAATCCCACAATTACCACTGATTTTCCTTAATTTTTCATGCTTAGGATGATAAAAATCACTAAAATAACGAGTTTTGGGACCAAAGACCTTACCCCAATGGACTCCTCTGAAAATCCCTCTTGAAAAATGCTCCAAAAGCTTCAAAGTCGAGATAAAAATGGTGGAAATAACCCCAAGGTCGTGGAACTCCTTTTAAATCACTGTCCAGCAGTTTCCGCATCTGCGGCCTTGGGACCGCTTCTGTGGTCCCACATTTGCGGACCAAAGGTCGCACCTGCGACCCCTCACTTAAACGCCAGATTCCGCATCTGCGGCTCCCCGCCCGCAGGTGCGGTACCGCTTCTGCGGAAATTACACCGCATCTGCGGTTACTGATAAATCCCTACTTTTTTCGCTTCTGCATCTCTTCTACCGCACGTGCGACATCGCACCTGCGGTTCCCAAACCGCAGGTGCGGAAATACCAGAAGCAGCTAGGTTCAGCAGTTGCAATATACCTCAAAATTCCCTGTCAACCGTCTGAAATCATCCCGAGGCCCCCGGGAACTCAACCAAAGGCACCAACAAGTCAAATACCACTCCCCAAACTTGTACCAATCCTTAAAACACCTAAAACAATATCGAAACCTTAAATTAGCCATGGATTCAAGCCTAAGAACTCCAAATTTCTCAAAATACGCTTTCGATTAAAAAATCTATCAATCTTCGTTCGAATGACCTGAAATTTTGTACATACGTCCCAAATGACACAACGGAACTACTGCAACTCTCAGAATTCCATTCCGACCCTCGGGTCAAAATCTCACTATCGAACCGGAAACTTCAAAATTCGACCTTTCGGCATTTCAAGCCTAAATTAGCTACGGACCTCCAAAACACAATCCGACCACGCCCCTAAACCCGAAATCACCTAACGGAGCTAACAGAACTATCGAATTTCCATTCCGAGGTCGTCTTTACACTGTTCCAACTATGGTCAACTTTCCAACACTTAAGCTCTCAATTAGGGACTAAGTGTCCCAAAACTCTCCGAAACTTAAAACCGTATATCCCGGCAATTAAAAATAGCAGAAATAGACTCGGGGGGAAGCAGTTAATAGGGGATCGGGGCATAAATTCCAAAAACGATCGGCCGGGTTTTTACATCCTCCCACACTTAAACATTCGTTCGTCCTCGAACGAGCACAAAGACATACCTGAAGTAGTGAAAAAATGAGGGTACTGGCTGCGCATATCCTGCTCGGTCTCCTAGGTCGCCTCCTCGACCGGCTGACCCCGCCACTGAACCTTCACTGATGCAATGTTCTTTGACCTCTGCTTCCTAACATGCCTGTCCAATATTGCCACTGGCTCCTCAACATAAGATAGATCCTTCTCCAACCGAACTGAGCTGAAATCCAACACGTGCGACGGATCACCGTGATACCTCCGGAGTATTGAAACATGAAATACCGGATGGACTCCTGCCAAGCTGGAAGGTAAGGCAAGCTCGTAAGCAACCTCCCCAACATGCCTCAATATCTCGAAAGGGCCAATAAACCTCGGACTCAACTTTCCCTTCTTCCTAAATCTCATAACGCCATTTGTCACACCTCCTTTTTTACACACCTACCCCGAAAGGTAAGTGTATAAGGGAGTTTTTCCATTTAAAGTGACATTATTCGAAATAGGATTATTTATTTATTTTTAGAGTCGCCACTTGGGAAAGGATTGGCTTTTGGTGTCCCAAGTCACCGGTTTAACTTTAATCCCAAATCGAGGAAAATTGTCGACTTCCCAATTGGAGTCTGCGAACCAGAAATTCTGAATAAGGAATTCTGTTGACCCGAGGGAAGGTGTTAGGCACCCCCAGATCCCGTGGTTCTAGCACGGTCGCTTAAATTGTTATAAATGGATAAAAATCTGGTTTTTGTACATGTTCAAACCTATAGTGCAATTTTAAGATTATTTACCGCTTTTAGTTATTTTTTACGGAAATGAACGTCGTTTAAGAGCGTATTTTTGGATCACGTCACATGAAATGCACCTGGATCCTCAACACCTCTTATTCAACGTTTTGGGATTTGGATTTGGGTTGCATGAAATGCACACCCGAGTTTAGGAAAGTACTTTATTAAAAGCGCGCCTAAAGTGGCTAGCGTCTTATTAACTTTGCGGGAAGCCATGCAAATTCGCTAAATGGAATGTCCCGAATCTCTAAAATACTTTAATATAGTATTTAATGAGGGCCCCGCAATTTATATGTTTTGTGCGGCGAGGCTCATCTCATGCTTTATTTAAAAGCCATCCTAAAAGAAACTATGATTTTCTGTTATAGTGTCGTCTCTAAAGGGGCCCTAATTAATTCGCATTTATAAATTCGGACCGCAAATTCAAGTCCGAATTCAAACAAAAGGGAAGACCCTCTTAATTTGAACCCGCCACCTAATTTGAAGCCCAAATTTATATTTGTGAATTAATTCCCGATATCCTAATGTACTTTTAAAGACTTTCAGACTTAACAATTTGGGCTTTGAACATTAGCCCAGGGAAATGACATGCAGCTTCAGTTTTGTTCGCACTGCTCATTCAGAGCTTGGGCCACGATCGCAAGCCCAATTTGGGCATAAAATTCCAAGCCTTGATCAGTCCACAATCCAATGAGACTAATTAAATAGCCAACTGAGGGAACTGATAGTATTTGGGCCTCTAACCATCAATTTAAGGCCGCATTAGACTTAATCTAAAGGGCTTCGAATTTCTGTCAAGCCAACTGTTGAGGTTTGGCCCAAAGAAAAATAAAAGCCCAAATTAGAAGCTGATTTTAAATTAGATTGTGTAATGCTGATCCTGAATCAAAATCTAATTCAACAGTTTACAAACCAACAGCTATTTCAAACCCATCCTACCAAAATCTATTTCGTATAATTCGAACATTCAGGCCGGTCCAAAGGATCAGTACAATACATTTGAATTTTAATGGCAAAAATAACATGCTCAACATCAAATTCAGGGATTCTACTATATACTGGAGTGTTACTCTCCCATTTCAAATCAACATGCTGAAACTTGAGTTTAAACCCGGCCTTCAAATTAAC
Organism: Nicotiana attenuata; assembly: GCF_001879085.1. NCBI lineage: Eukaryota > Viridiplantae > Streptophyta > Magnoliopsida > Solanales > Solanaceae > Nicotiana > Nicotiana attenuata. The sequence continues at coordinate 445,399 of NW_017670799.1, forward strand.
AGACTCATCTATTATATGAGTTGTGATCACGCCTGTTCATATTGTATCTGCTTTCGAATTACGCAGGGGAGTTCAAGACATCAAACTTAACTAAATTGAATCTATTATCCTTAAACACAATACTTATACCATCATGAAAGAAAATCAAACCAGTTTAATAATCCTACACAAGCCAAAACAGTCCAGTTTTAGTTACAAACGAGAATCTAATGAAATTCATGAAATTACATGAAACATAATACGAAAATCCACAGAAAACCATGTTGCGCTTCATTTCATTTCCACAAATTTGGAAGTTACACGATGTGTACCTGGGAATTAAGACAAAATGAAGAAGATAGAATCAGCAGCAGCAATGAATAATCAGCAGTGTTAAACAGCAGCAACAGGAACAACCACAGCCTCACTAAAACCCAGGGATGGACTACAGAATTACAGCACTCAAGAGATGACCAAAATAAGGTTGACTGAACCAAAAGAGACTCGAACTTGTACCCAGGCCATTTTAAGTTTCAGCAAACCAACCACATACGATTTTCATCTTATTTAAGCTAGAAAATTGAGCTAATGATTGGAATTTGAAACTATTCTGAGAAAAAAAGCTTTTTATAAACAGTATTTAGGAATTTTTCTGAAGATATAAGATCTAAAAGAATTTTCTAACTCTAAATTTCAGATCTGGCTTTTAGAATTCGAAATTTAGATTTTCCAGAGCTTCAAAATTTTTTGAGGGGTTTTCAGGTGTTCAGAAAACTTCTTCTACAAGGCAAATGAATGCCTATTTATAGGCAAACTTAAGGTGCAACTTCAGATTTTCATTTTACTCAATAGTCCCTATTTTATTTTTATTTCTACCCCTCATTTTCTGACTTGTACTACAAGTAACTATACCTATTTTTTTGAATTTCAGTTCAAAACCCCTTCTAGAAAGTCCTAGGGGGTTCTAATCTGATTTTCCATGCTTGAAATTCCTAAACTACCCTCAACCCATTTCAATATTTACTAAATCTGATTAAACTACCATTTCCCCATGACTATACTACCCTTGAATTAGTTCTGAATTACTAACTAATGTTAACTAATCCCCAACCCTTTGAACTCGGTCAAAAAGTGACCATAGTTAACTAAAAGCCCTGGAGTGTTCAGCTATAACCAAACAAATTTAATTATAATAGAAAACCTAACAATTGAACTAATCAATCCAAATTGGAATTTAACTCTAATTAACACTAATGTCCTAAGGCTAAAAAAAATTAAAACAATAAACTGACAACTAACAACAAACAAGTAAAAATTGAAACTAAAGTAAAATTAACAACAGCAAAATCACACATCATATAATCGAATTCACAAATTTAAACTACACTATGGCAATCAGAACCTTAGGTTAAAAACTTAAAATGATAAAGAAACAAAACAGTGGAATAGGAATAAGAATCAAGAATCGAACAGAAAACAAAAGAAAAAATAAAAATACCTCGCAGATTGACTCAAACTTGAATCTGGCAAGTTTTCTTGGCATTATTTGGACTATAATCATCCTTAATTATGTGTTTTCATGAGATAACACATAATTAGAGGCTATTATAGCCCAGAACCCATTAATTATCCAATTTGCAAAACTAGGGTTCCTGGCCCAATTTCGATCTAAAATTCGAGGAGCTTAGGGAAGATTCGAAGGCAATGGGTTGTGGAATCGGGATGAGAAGGTCATGGTGGTCAAGGGGTGTGAATTTGGGGTCGTTTGGATAACTTTATGTTTTGGCCGAAATTTTCGATCCAATATTCGAGAAGATTGGTAGGGATTCGAAGAAAATCACTTTGGGGGTTGGAAAGAGGAGGGGAAGACGAGTCTATGGTGTATTTTTGGGTCGATTGGGGCTTCGCCGCTGGCGGCGACAATTTCCGGCCGGCGGCGGACGGCGGAGGGGCGGTGGCGTTACGCCAGCGTGCATTAGGGATTCTGAGAGATGATTGAGGGGTAGGGGGGGCTATCCAACACTAATATATTAAATTTGACCCAGTTCCCAGCCGTTGGATCAAGGATCCTCGACGGCTGGGATTGCTTGATGACAAAACGTCGTCGTTTCGCTTAAGGGGGGGCAGGCCGAGTTTAGACGGGGTTTGGGCCTGGTTTGGGCAACAGTTGGACAGGTTCAAGGGTGTTCATTGTTTGGGCCTGGGTGATTTGGCCCAATTCTTGGCAGCCATTTCTTTGCTTTCTTGTATTTTATTTACTTGCTTTTGTATTTTATTTTTGTATTTTTGTATTTATTTATTTTTTCTGATTTTATAAAATGCCAAAACAAAACCTAATTAAACTATTTAACTTCTAAAAATTATTTAAAACTCTACATTTAACAATTAACAATTAAAAGTGCAAAGAAACTTTTTTTTTTTTGCAATTTTCTTTAAATTTGTTCTAAAACTAATTAATACTAAAATTATGAAATTAAGTCCCTAAATGCAAATGCATATTTTTTTGTATTTTCATATGAAGAAAAATGCAACCAAACACAAAACATTTAACAAAAATTCACAAAAATTGTAAAATAATTAAGAAATCAATTATTTGAAACTTTTAGAATAATTTGCTTAGGGCAAAAATCACGTGCTCACAGTTGCCCCTCTTTGCCCGGGAACACAAAGAGTTTTCGTGCAAAGACAAGTGAGCGGAAATGAGCGATTTTTGCCCGTTCGCCTATTCCGTGTGAAGCATTTTGAAAGAGTTGACCGCACCCTGCTTCTGAGGTTGCCTACATATCCTTGGCTAAAAAGGAATCAGGCCAGTGTAGTTCGGAAGTGTTTGGTAAGCTGGGACTACCAGGAGCTGTGATTTCACTGTTGTTGCTGCTGCTACTGCTTGCTGACTCCCCTTATTACACCAAAAGGAAAATCAAAGCTAAGCTAGCTATGCCTATCAACTATGAGTTACAAGATTCCTATCTATAAATCTCTTGAAGGTTGATCTTGAGTCTTAGCTGATTTTGCTGTGGACTTTGATCCGAATCTTGATGCTCGCAAGTTGTAGGTGTTTACTTCTTCACGCAGCATTGGGTCAAAACAGGATCAGCGGAGCTTGTGAATACAATAAGATTTTGAGCAATCCGCACCCTTGTTTGCTTCACATTTGAGTTTATCTCTTTTTGTTCTTTTCTTCTTTTCTTGATTCTGGATTGATATTCATTCCATTGGTCATTTCACACCTTGCGTCTTGAGGTTGACCTGCTTCAGATACCAAGACAAACAAACGAACGAAATTTTCTGCCCCAGTTTTCACTAGGAAAATTTCGTGAGTTAGTTGTGACACATATCTAAGCAATCAAATCAGGAATGTGCAGAGAGATCCTCGATTTTTTTTTGGCTGGGGTTTGGAAAGAAAAAGCTCCACGGTTTTTAGTCGGGAGATCCTCGGTTTTTTGGCCGGGATTTTGGAAAGAAAAAGCTCCACGGTTTTGGCCGGGAGGTCCTTGGTTTTTTGGCCGGGATTTGAAAAGAAAAAGCTCCACGGTTTTTTGGCCGGGAGATCCTCGATTAAAGAAAAAGCTCCACGGTTTTTTTGGCCGGGAGATCCTCGGGTTTTTTGGCCGGGATTTGGAAAGAAAAGGCACCACGGTTTTTTGGCCGGGAGATCCTCGGTTTTTTGGCTTTTTGGCCGGGAGATCCTCGATTTTTTGGCCGGGATTTGGAAAGAAAAGGCGCCACGGTTTTTTGGCCGGGAGATCCTTGGTTTTTTGGCCGGGATTTGGAAAGAAAAAGCTCCACGGTGTTTTGGCCGGGATTTGGAAAGAAAAAGCTCCTCGGTTTTTGGCCGGGAGATCCTCGCCTCGGTTTTTTGGCCAGGATTTGGAAAGAAAAAGCTCCGCGGTTTTTTGGCCGGGAGATCCTCGGTTTTTTGGTCGGGATTTGGGAAAGAAAAGCTCTGCGGTTTTTTGGTCGGGAGATCCTCGGTTTTCGGCCAGGATTTGGAAAGAAAAAGCTCCACGGTTTTTTGGCCGGGAGATCCTCGATTTTTTGGCCGGGATTTGGAAAGAAAAAGCTCCACGGTTTTTTGGCCGGGAGATCCTCGGTTTTTTGGCCGGGATATTTATGGAATGGGATCCTATGCTACCATGATTTGTTTTTCTTTTGGATTTTCATTTTTATTTCTTTTCTTCTTTCTTCTTCTTTTGTTTTCCTCTTTTATGTTTTCCTTTTATTTAGCAAAACACATGAAAGAACTTGGGAGGGGAAACTTCCTTTTTGGTCGTTTTCCTGCTGCAAAGCTGTTTCAACGCTTGCGCATTTCATTTATTTTGGACTGCACCTGCTTCTTGCACGGTTGCTTTGAATTAAACCTGTTTTCAACAAAGAACAATTTGTTAGTTTGAAACGGTGGTTGGTTTTGTGGCCTTGATCATCTCAATTGCTTGATCCTGGCCCCATTTCCGTTGAGAACTTTGCTGCTTGTTTGCCTTGAGGGCGAATCTCTTTTCAAACCGACCGGGTTCAGCATTCAGGATTTCATTATGACTCACCCGTGTGGGCTCTGGCCTTTTCACTTTATTCTGCCCTTGGGACCTTTGCCTTTGACTTCCTTTCTTTTCCAATGTTTTTGCTTTGAAAGCATCAACCACCATGGTAAGTCGGGATTGGCCTGACGCACTCGCTGAGGCTGGGTATTTTCTTCGACTCTGACCAGGCGTAGCCCTGTGAAGCCGGTCCTGCCACCTTTTCTTTGTACTAGTTACGGAATCAGAGTTAAACCGAAAGGGATTCAAAGAAAAAGTATGCAAAAGGCAAGCATATGATTTTAAAGAGAAGCGTCCCTTTCGGGGGAAAAAGAGGACTTATCTGGGGTGCATGCTGGCTTCAAATGAACATGACATGCTTTTTGGACTGGATACCCGACCCACACAAACTTTCTAGCTTCTTGTGAACTCATCGATCCGTATTTCAAAAACCAGGGAACTTTGCCAGGACTCTTTTAGTGGTAAGATGCCTTCTTTTCGGCCGACAGCGCCCTTTGCGGGTTTTCGCCAATCGACCTCTCTCATTTCTCTTCTCACCGTCGCCCGATAGTGCTCTTTGCGAGTTTTCACTAAGCGGACTCTCTCATTTTCAGTTTCTCTACTCACCATCGCCTTATGGTGCCCGAAAGTTTTCACCGATAAGACTCTCTCATTTTATTTCTCTCAATTTGCATTGTGTCAGATTCCAACAATAACGTTTTCCATTTCCCTGCCTTTGCCAATTGACCGGAAGGACTTGGACAAGGTTTTGGGGTAAAAGGATTTTGGGCGGAACTACAACTTTGGAACCATTTCGGCGGATTCATGGCCGAACCATTATATCATCTGCCCCAGTTTCATTTTTGGGAATTTTGTTTTGGTGTGACTGAACCCCAGAGAGAGGCTGCCTACGTATCCTTTCGGAATCAAGTCAGACGTAGTTCAGGCAAACATTTGTATTTTTTTTTGGTTTTTTTTTTGTTTTGGTTTTTGTTTTCTTTTTCTGTTTCTTTTTTTTTTTGGTGGTACTTCCGGATTCCAAAGAGGGTGATCAAAGAAGAGTAACTGGCTCAAAGGGTTTACAAAGGATTGATAGTGTTTGGGTAGCGGGAAGGAAAGCCTTCGTCATCTCAATTGCACAAAAACCATCGCTGTCCTCAATCTCCGCCTCAACGATTATCCGGAGTGAAGGAATTTCCACTCTGCAGGTATGACTGTTTCAGTACCGTAAACGTTTTTTGGCCGGGATTTGGA
>NW_017670800.1:0-13280 GCF_001879085.1 Nicotiana attenuata
TGGCAATTTGAACAGGGATTGTGCCATTTTTCTCTTTTAGGTCAAAATGAGTGATTAAAATCACCTTAATAAATGTGCAGGATGAGCACGACTCAAAATGAATTATTTTCAATCATGCATAAAATCCCTTTGGAGTTACGTCTGTGGTGGAACGATTTAGGCGGAGAAGGGCAAGATGCAGTCCAGAAACATTTGAAAGGGCTTACCGGTTTGCTCGATATTGTGCCTCGGGGAGATATTATTAGAGCACTGGTTACATGTTGGGACCCAGCACATAATGTGTTCCATTTTTCGGACTTTGAGCTTACCCCGACATTAGAGGAAATAGCTGGCTACATTGGAAAAGATGAGGTTCCGTTGATGCACAAATACTTGTTTGCCCCCAGATTTGTAGCCGTGCACAGATTTCTAGATTCTTTAAAGATAGTCAGAACCGTCCATAACACAGATCTGGCAAGTGGCTTTTGTACTCTGAGCTTCATATATCAGCGATATGGCCATATCGGGGGGTTCAACAACCCAGAAAGTAAGATATGTAGCAAAGGAAACCGCCAAAAGTGGGAAGAGCATCGACGTTTCGCCTTTATGGTAGCTTTCCTGGGACTTCTGGTATTTCCAAGGAAGGATGGGAACATTGACATAAAAATAGCTGGGGTCGTCAGCACATTAATTACTCAAGCCAAAAGTACACTTGCACCCATTATATTGGCCGACATCTTCCGTACTCTTACAGCCTGCAAGGCCGGGGAAGCTTTCTTCGAAGGGTTCAATCTATTGTTACAAATGTGGATGATCGAGCATCTGTGTCATCGCCCTCAGTTTTTGAGCTATGGGTCTCCAGAAAAAACATGCATAGAAGAGTTTTACACGAGGATTAAAGGGGTTGAATTACCAGAAGGAGTCACAGGTTGGACAACATATTTTCGGTCCCTCACTGCTAGCCAAATAGAGTGGACACTGGGATGGTTACCCGTTGATGAAATCGTATACATGCCGGCAGCCCGACCACATTTCCTTCTGATGGGGCTTAGAAGCATCAGCCTTACGCACCGTATCGAGTGTTGAGGCAGCTGGGGAGATGCCAGATAGTACCCAAGGATGATGATCTTAGTTTGCAAGTGGTTGAGATTGGCCCTGATGGCCAGTTTCCTGAAGCAATGGTCCGCCAGGTCTGGAGCGAATGTCAGTATTTGACGGCAAACACTTGTGTTCGAGATCGAGCCAAGGGAGAAGTGTCTCCTGACTATCAGGCTTGGTATAGAAGGGACGTCGCATTCGGAAGACCGGCCAAACGACCTCACATCCAGGAATTTGTTGAATCAGCACGAGAACAGTGGGATTGGCTAACTAAAGAAAATGAATATAGGGCCCGCATATGAGCGTTGGAAAAACAGGTCCAAAACCTCCGATTTGAAAATAGCTTGCAAGTCGCGGCTGATGAAGGTGAGGAAAAACAATTGGCCAACGAGAATGAAGCCTTGCGAGCCCAAATCCAGAAAATGAAGCTAGAGGCCGATAATCCGATCAGAAGTGCCAAAGATGCAAAGCTTATAGCAAATCTAAGGCAAAAGGTGAACGACTACAGCTTCGACCGCAACAAGGCAGAAAAGGAATTAGCTGGGGTCCAGAAACAATTGGCTAAAAATGCAGAAGAACGAGCCCGCATGGTTAAATAGTTAAAAGGAAAATATGACAATGAGGTCACAGAATTAAAGAAAAAGGTTATTGCCACAGAAAACCGTATGATCAAGCAGGCAAAAGAATTCAAAGTCGAAAGAGAACAGTGTTACATGGCATTGGCACAATTAGAAATGGACTTGCAACAACTCCGGGAACAAAGCCAAGCGGATGAGCGAACTTTGGAGGCCAAGGCCCAACAGATAGGGCGGTTGCTTTAAGAGAAAGGAAGAATTCGAGAAAGAATCTTAACCATTGCTCATTTCATTACTAGGAAATGTCAAATGTGCGAGAACATGACCCGTACCACCTTCTTGGCATCAGTGATGACATTTGTGAAGCAGATAATGAACGACCTAGACAGACTTCAAGGGGAACTTGCATATAGGCCCGCGGCGAGACCGAATGATGTCCCGCGGGCACCAGGAGCTTTAATGTATTCCTAATTGTCTTTGAGTCTGCACTCTTTCTTCTACTAAGAATTTTTTTTTCCGAGTCTGTATTTCTTTTGGAGTTAGGTCATTTGGGTTTGTAGTTCTTTTACCAGAGTCAGTGGATTGGGTCTGTATTTTGTTTGAATTAGAATAGGGATGATGGAGTTTGTAGTTCTTAGAGTCTGTTAGTTGTTTTGAGTCCTTGTAATAGACAAGTTTGCTATCAATAAAATTAAAATTGTCAAAATATCATGCTCCTACTTTGTATCTATTTGTACGAACTACGCTTGGTCTGATTCACGCAGGGTCGTGATACGTAGGCAATCTCCATAGGATTCGACCATTTCTAAATAATAAAAGGGAAAACCAGAAAGGAATGATACAAACAGGGAAAAAAACCAAATGAAAGAGAACCAAAAGAGGGAGAGCAAAACAAAGTGAAAAGATAAGAGTGGGAACTAATTAGGCAAGAAAAGAAATGAAAGCCGGAATGACGCATGTGAATGAATGGAGGCATAATAGAAACGTTTGACTGCTTAGGTGCATCCACCCATCAATATGCGGTTATCTATTTGTTAATGCCCTAACCGCTAACCAAGTTGTTGTTGATGAGTCCAGATAGGTGTTTAAGCTGACTGGCATTCTGGCAACCCATCCTTACAATACCCGCTCCAAGGACAAGTCCAACATGACCAATCAGGACTTGGAAGCAAGCATTATTGACCCATCCAGAGAGGAGGAGGCAGTGGACGTTAACACAATGAGAGAAGAGATGTACAAACTAAAGCAACAAATGGCCGAAATGTACCAGGCCTGGTCGAAGGGACATCCACCACCCGTCTATCCTGCCAACCCCAATTACCTCCCACCGCCAGCTCAACCCCAAGATCCTCCCACAGTGAACTCATCTCCCGCTTTCCCGACGTACCAGCAGTACTACGGAACCACCTCTCAGACACCGCCGCCACCACCACCCAAGCAAATTCCATGTCCTCCACCGCCAACTGCTCCAGTATTTGTGGCGCCTCCACCTGCCACATTGCAAAGATCTTCCAGTGAGCCATTGTTTCCAACTCACGACAGCCAGTACTACCCTCCCGAGCCTACCTTCAAAGCACCTGAGCCGTATTCCTACACTCCTCGCTTTGAGCTCCCGGTGGAAACTGATAAGCCGCTTAAGGACCCGGAACAGGAAGAGATGTTTCGAAAAGTAAAAAGCCTGGAGCAATCCTTCAGGAACATGCAAGGACTGGGTGGCCAAGTCAGTGTGGCCTACAAAGATTTGTGCTTGTTTCCCGATGTCCAGCTGCCAGCAGGGTTCAAGTTGCCAAAGTTTGATTTGTATGATGGCCATGGTGATCCGGTGGCCCACCTGAGGGGATTCTGCAGCAAGATGAGGGGAGCTGGAGGAAAAGATGAGCTGTTAATGGCTTACTTTAGTCAAAGTTTAAGTGGAGCAGCGTTAGAATGGTATACACGACAAGATCATGCTCGGTGGTACACATGGGACGACCTGGCTCAAGCATTTGCATGTCATTTTCAATACAATCTCGAAATTGTCCCGGACCATCTGTCATTGACCAAAATTGAGAAGAAGCCCGGAGAAAGCTTTAGAGAGTACGGTTTCCGTTGGAGAGAACAGGCAGCAAGAGTTGATCCTCCGATGAAAGAGAATGAGATGATTGATTATTTCCTTCAGGCTTTGGAGCCAACCTACTATGGTCATCTGGTGTCCGCGGTGGGGAAAACTTTCAATGAGGTCGTAAAGATGGGAAGTATGGTGGAAGAGGGTCTCAAGTCTAACAAGATTATGAGCTATTCGGCACTCAAAGCAACTACGCAGGCTATTCAAAGCGGCACCGAAGGAGTATTGGGAAAGAAAAAGAAAGAGGAAGTGGCAGTAGTGGAATCAAGGGTCTGGTCCAGGAGTCCGTCACCGTATTATCACCAACCTCGCCCTCACCCCCAAGCTTACCCGCATACTCCATATGGCCCACCACAGCATTACTACCCACCTCCTACTCCCCATTTCTCCGTCCATCATGCCCAGACATACCCCCAACCCCTACCCATGCACAATGGCGCGCACCTACTCCCCAAAATACTTACCCATCTCAAAACGCCCACCCACCCCGAAGAACCAACAGAAATGCCGTTGGAACCAGTTACCGACCCAATTCCGCATTTAAAAATGATAGGTTGCAAAAGAAGAAGACATTTACTCCCTTGGGTGAATCTTATACCAGCCTGTACCACAGATTAAGGCAGTTAGGCATGTTGAACCCGATCGAATCCAAATTACCAAACCCTCCCCCAAGGAACCTGGACCATTCAGTAAGCTGTGAGTATTGCTCTGGAGCGCCTGGACATGACACGGAGAAATGTTGGCATCTGAAAACCGCCATTCAGGAACTCATTTGATACAAGGAGAATTGAGGTGCAGGCTCCGGAGACTCCCAATATCACGCAGAATCCGCTACCAATTCATCATGAGGCTCACATGATCGAGTTAGTGCAGAAGGGAGAATACAAGAAGCCGTCACAAACTGTGATGATGATTAAGGCAAGTGAAACTAAAGCAAATGAGAAATTGGTTGATGGGAAAGCCCTGGTCGCAGGGGACCGGACAGTCAGAGAACCAGTGATGATAATAGAACCAGAGCCTGTTAAGGTGACAATACCAGGAGCAGTTGTTAAGCCTGTGTTGGTTGTAAAAGGCGCTCGAACAGAGCCAGTTATCATTAAACCAGTGACCCAGTTGCCTGTGTTTAGTGAGAAAGCTGTCCCATGGAACTATGACAGAGTGACTGTGATGTACCAAGGAAAGGAAGTTAAAGAAGAAGTGTGCGAAACTCATGGGTTGACTAGATCAGGGAGGTGCTTTGCCCCTGAAGAATTGAGAAAGGTTAAAGCAGCTAAAGACAATCTGACACCGACAAAGAGGGCTGTTACTGAAGAAGAAGCTGAAGAGTTCCTGAAAAAGATGAAGGCTCAGGACTATTCGATTGTGGAACAATTGAGAAAAACCCCGGCACAGATCTCACTATTGTCCTTACTGATCCATTCGGATGAACACCGCCGGGCGTTGATGAAGATTCTAAACGAAGCTCATGTGCCAGATAAAATCACTGTGAATCATCTTGAGAAGATTGCAAACAAAATTTTTGAGGTGAACAGGGTAACATTTTCTGATGATGAGTTACCATTGGAAGGAACTGAACATAATAGAGCTCTTTACCGCACAGTGAAGTGTGAAGATTCCGTGGTGACTCGGGTGCTAATTGATAATGGGTCTAGTGCAAACATTTGCCCTCTTTCCACCCTAGAAAAGTTGAAAGTTGACAGGGAAAGAATTCATAAAAATAGCATTTGTGTAAGGGGATTTGACGGCGGAGGGAAAGACACAGTGGAAGATATTGTGTTGGAGCTAACAATAGGACCTGTGGAGTTCACTATGGAGTTTCAAGTGCTTGATGTCAGCGTTTTCTACAATCTTTTATTGGGACGGCCCTGGATTCATGCCGCAAAGGCAGTACCGTCTACTTTGCATCAAATGGTTAAATTTGAATGGGATCGGCAGGAGATCGTGGTCCATGGAGAGGACAATTCTTGTAATGCTATTACATCCTTTGAGGAAGTTGAAAATGACAAAGGTCCATGGGTGTACCAAGTCATGGACGCAGTGTCAATTGATAAAATCTCGGAAGGGGAATGTGTTCCTATGCCCAAGATAGCTGCCGCGTCTGTTATGGTAGCTTCAGAGATGATAAAGAATGGATTCTTGCCCGGAAAGGGGCTGGGTACTTCACTGCAGGGAATCATACAGCCAGCATCTCATCCTGGAAATCTGGACACTTTCGGGCTAGGTTTCGAACCCACTGCTGCCGACATAAGGAGAGCCAAAAAGATGAAAAGGAGAGTGTGGACCCTACCAAAACCCATTCCTCGCCTTTCCCGTTCCTTTGTCCGGCCTGGTACTAAACAACGCCTAGCAACAGCACTACCAAATTCTATGGTGATAGAACCTGACAAAGAGTTGATCGAAAAGTTTGGAAGGGTGTTCGATGAAGTGAATATGGTGGAGCCAGGCGAAGGTCCAAGTACAGTTGATGTGCAGTTCGTGGGGTCTCAGGCCACGCTCAATAACTGGGAAGCTACTCCTCTTCCAACTCGGAAGGAGTCGTGGTAGTTAGCTTTGGATTTTCCTTTGAGTATTAGATCTGGATTATTTCCAGGGTTGCAATTCAGATTTCTATGTTCCGTCCATTTGGATGAGTTAAACTTTGTTATTTTACAATTTTAATGAAATGCAATTTCCTTCTCTCTTCACTCCTGATAGCCTTTATTTTGTTTTCTTTTCTCTCTTGTACAGTCCCTTTTATGCTGGTTTCAATGATGTGTCATGCATGAGGAGTTTCCGGCCTAGTCTTGAGATTCCATATGAAATAGTAATACAAGAAATCGAGTGTGATGGCGAGGGTGACGACGATGACGAGGAAGCTTTGGAAGAAATCAGTAAAGAGTTATATCAATTTGAGTAAAAACCCAAACCTAACTTGAATGACACAGAGGCAATCAATCTAGGGGATCAGGAAAATGTTCGAGAAACAAAAACAAGTGTCCATTTGGAAGCCCCGCTCAGGGAGGAGATAATTAAATTGTTGTTTGAGTACAAAGATGTGTTCGCATGGTCATATGATGATATGCCGGGTCTAAGCACCGATCTGGTGGTCCACAAATTGCCCATTTATCCAGAATGCCCCCCTGTCAAGCAAAAGTTGAGGAAATTCAAAACAGATATCAGTGTGAAAATTAAAGAAGAGATTACTAAGCAATTTGAGGCGAAGGTCATACGAGTTACTCGATATCCTACCTGGTTAGCTAATGTGGTGCCGGTACCAAAGAAAGATGGGAAGACCAGAGTATGTGTTGATTACCGTGATCTCAATAAGGCGAGCCTGAAGGACAACTTCCCACTCCCAAACATCCATATATTGATTGACAATTGTGCCAAACATGAGATCGGTTCCTTCGTAGATTGTTATGCGGGCTATCACCAGATTTTGATGGATGAGGAGGATGCGGAAAAAACGGCATTCATCACGCCTTGGGGAACGTATTGTTACAGGGTCATGCCATTTGGGTTGAAGAACGCAGGGGCAACGTACATGAGGGCAATGACTACCATGTTCCATGACATGATACATCAGGAAATCGAGGTCTATGTGGACGACGTGATCATAAAGTCGAGGAAACAATGTGACCATGTTAAGGATTTGAGGAAATTCTTCCAGAGACTCCGCAGGTACAACCTCAAGCTTAATCCAGCAAAGTGTGCGTTTGGAGTCCCATCGGGGAAGTTGTTGGGATTTGTAGTGAGTCGGCATGGTATTGAATTAGACCCATCTAAGGTTAAAGCCATCCAGGAGCTACCGCCACCAAGGAACAAGAAAGATGTGATGAGTTTGCTTGGCAGATTGAATTACATCAGCAGGTTCATCGCCCAGCTTACAACTACTTGCGAGCCCATTTTCAAGCTGCTAAAGAAAGATGCTGCGGTCAGATGGACAGACGAATGTCAAGCAGCATTTGAGAGGATTAAGAAGTATTTGGCTAGTCCACCTGTGTTGGTCCCGCCAGAGCCGGGAAGGCCTTTGATCCTTTACTTGACTGTGTTGGACAATTCTTTTGGTTGTGTACTGGGGCAGCATGACATCACAGGAAGGAAAGAGCAGGCGATTTACTACCTCAGCAAGAAGTTCACATCATATGAGGTAAAATACACTCAACTCGAGAGGACGTGTTGTGCTTTAACCTAGGTAGCGCAAAAGTTGAAACATTACTTGTCAGCATATACTACCTATCTCATCTCTTGGACCCTTTGAAGTATATTTTTCAAAAGCCTATGCCCACAGGGAGGCTAGCGAAATGGGAAATCCTGCTTACGGAATTTGATATTGTCTACGTGACCCGGACTGCAATGAAAGCACAAGCGCTGGCCGATCATCTCGCTGAGAATCCCGTTGATGATGAATATGAGCCTTTGAAAACATACTTCCCGGACGAGGAGATAATGCATGTTGAAGAATTAGGACAGGTCGAGAAGCCTGGATGGAAACTTTTCTTTGATGGAGCTGCCAATGCCAAGGGTGTCGGAATAGGAGCAGTACTAATTTCTGAGACAGGGCAACACTACCCCGTCACTGCTCAACTTCGTTTCTATTGCACCAATAACATGGCTGAGTACGAAGCATGTATCCTGGGATTGAGATTGGCTATAGACATGGGTGTCCAGGAAATCTTGGTCATGGGTGACTCGGATCTTCTTGTACACCAGATTCAGGGAGAATGGGAGACACGAGATTTGAAGCTCATACCATACAGGCAGTGTTTGCATGAACTTCGTCAACGGTTTCAATCAATAGATTTCAAACACATTCCAAGGATGCACAATGAGGTTGTCGACGCTTTGGCCACTTTGGCGTCAATGTTGCATCACCCGGACAAGACTTACGTGGATCCGTTACAGATTCAGGTTCGGGATCAGCATGCCTATTGTAATATGGTGGAGGAAGAGTTTGACGGTGAGCCATGGTTCCACGATATAAAAGAATACCTCCGGATGGGAGGATACCCGACACAAGCTACAGGGGATCAAAAGAGAGCAATTCGACGCTTGGCAAGCGGATTTTTCTTCAGTGGAGGAGTGTTGTACAAGAGAACTCCAGATCTTGGGTTATTGAGATGCATAGACGCCAAACAGGCTACAGTTATCATGGCTGAGGTACATGCGGGAGTTTGTGGACCTCATATGAGCGGATACATATTGGCAAAGAAAATCCTTCGAGCAGGTTACTATTGGCTTACTATGGAACGGGATTGCATCAGCTTCGTGCGCAAATGTCATCAATGTCAGATACACGGAGATTTGATTCATTCTCCACCATCTGAATTGCATACAATGTCAGCACCATGGCCGTTCGTTGCCTGGGGAATGGATGTTATTGGTCCGATTGAGCTAGCAGCCTCAAACGGGCATAGATTCATTTTGGTAGCTATTGATTATTTCACTAAATGGGTGGAGGCAAAAACCTTTAAATCCGTGACTAAGAAGGCAGTTATCGATTTCGTACATTCAAATATCATATGCCGGTTCGGGATCCCGAAGGTGATCATCACAGATAATGGTGCCAATCTCAATAGTCATTTGATGGCCGAGACATGTCAGCGGTTTAAGATCATGCACCCCAATTCTACTCCATATCGTCCTAAGGCAAATGGGGCAGTCGAGGCAGCTAACAAGAATATCAAGAAAATACTTCGAAAAATGGTAGAAGGGTCAAGGCAATGGCATGAAAAGTTACCTTTTGCTTTGTTAGGCTATCGCACTACTGTCCGCACTTCAGTAGGAGCGACTCCCTACTCATTGGTGTATGGAACCGAAGCAGTAATACCCGCAGAGGTTGAAATCCCATCCCTCCGAATCATCGCAGAGGCAGAGATTGATGATGATGAATGGGTTAAAGCCCGCTTGGAACAACTAAGTTTGATTGATGAGAAGCGTCTGGCAGCAGTGTGTCATGGTCAATTGTATCAACGAAGAATGGCAAGAGCATATAACAAGAAAGTGCGTCCGTGGAAGTTCGAAGTAGGACAGTTGGTGCTCAAACGTATCCTACCTCATTGGGCTGAGGCAAAAGAAAAGTTCGCCCCAAACTGGCAAGGGCCATTTGTTGTAACCAGAGTTTTGTCCAATGGCGCTCTATATCTAACGGACGTGGAAGGAAAATGTGTAGAAATGGCTATCAATTCTGATGCAGTCAAGAGATATTATGTATGATTTTCTTTATCTTTGTGTACCTGATTGTATTTGGCATATTTTGAGATTGAAATGATGAAGGCATTTTGTTCTGCTACCCAAACACTTTATCCTTTGTTATCCCTTTGAGCCTTATTACATTTCCTTTCGTATCCCTCTTTCGGAATCAATAACAGAACTCGAAAGCCCGAGCGGGGAAAATCAGCGGAGAAACAAGAGAAAAACAGTCCAAAAGAAAAGAAAAGAAAAGAAAAGAAAAAGGAAAAGGAAAGAAAAGAAAAAAAAGAGAAAAGAAAAGAAAAGAAAAAGAAGAAAAAATGAAAAGAAAAGAAAAGAAAAGAAAAGGAAAAGAAAAGAAATGAAAAGAAAGAAAAGGAAAAGTGGAAGAAGGAAAGATCGCCACAATAAAGTAGTTCTATGCCGGAACTACGTTTGACTTGATCCCGAAAGGGTACGTAGGCAGCCTCACTGAGGTTCAGTCACAACAGAGGAAGAACCAAGAATCCCAAAGAAAAAAACTGGGGCAGAAGTTATGGTTGTTGCAAGAGATATGATTCCGAAAGTTGTAATGTTGAACCCACATTTGAATTATTTTGAGCCTTTATACCTTTCTTTCTAAAACCCGGCCAAAAGCCACATTATGGTCCAAAGAAAGACCTTCTGATCAGTTTTCAGAAATGCCAATACGGTGAGGTAAAGCGACTCATGTTGGAGACAACACTCTGGTAACAGAAGGAAAAGGACAAAATGAGAGAGTCTTATCGGTGAAAACCCTCACGGTCACCATAGGGCGACGTGAGTTAAGGGAAATGAAAATGAGAGAGTCTTATTGGTGAAAACCCTCACGGGCACCGTAAGGTGAGGTGAGTTTGAGAGATATTAAAATAAGAGAGTCTTATTGGTGAAAACCCTCACGGGCACTGTAAGGCGAAAGTGAGATCTTTCAGTTGGGCAAATGAAAGAAGTCTGTGGTTGAAGGTTGTTTGAAGCATGGAAAAACAAGCAAGGTTTGAGTTTGGTGAGAGTCGGGCGTGAAAGTATGAGATAACAAATGTGGTAACTGATAATTGAGTGGTTGGACAGACTAGGCTGGAACCCAAAATGCATGGCATGATCAACGGAATCAGCCTCTCCACTCAGATAAGTCCTATCCTTTTCTCTTCATTACAACTTATTCGTTTTCAGAGTTTTTCTACCTTCGAGGTCATTGCATTTCATTCTCTTGAAGTCTGTCTGCAAGATGCTTTAGTGTCAGTGCTATTCAAAAACAAAAGAAGGATGTCAAAGCTAATTACCGGCATCCCAGTTAGATGGCACAATAAGGTGGGAACATAAAACATAGAGGACCGATGGAAATCAGAGTAATAATCAGATGGTTGTGAGGGAGAAGCAAGGTTCACAAGAAGGGAACAGAAACACCAAGCAGTGGTACGAGGTAAAACATGTGGGTCATCAAGATCAGAGGGTTGAAAGTCAATTGGGAAATCGTGACAAGTCAAAGCAAGTCTGAAGAAGCAAGTCAGAGCAAAGTCGGAAGCGGGGGCATGGCCAACAAGAATGCCAGTAGCTAACCACCATTTTACATTAACAAATTTTCTTTGATTGGAACAGGGGCAGAAAATTTTCTTTATTTTTGTCGCAATCAGGCGCCCACCTGGAGAACAAGGGAATACATTTCAAGTTTCAGCAATCAGGCGCCCACCTGGAGAACTAGGAAATACATTTCAATTTCAGCAATCAGGCGCCCACCTGGAGAACAAGGGAATACATTTCAAGTGTCAGCAATCAGGCGCCCACCTGGAGAACAAGGGAATACATTTCAAATTTCAGCAATCAGGCGCCCACCTGGAGAACAAGGGAATACATTTCAAGTGTCAGCAATCAGGTGCCCACCTGGAGAACAAGGGAATACATTCCGAATTTCAGCAATCAGGCGCCCACCTGGAGAACAAGGGAAACATTTCAAATGCAAGCACTCAGGAGCCCGCCTGGAGAATAGAGGCATTTATTTTCAAGTTTTGGCAATCAGGAGCCTGCCTGGAGAACAGAGGCATTCATTTTCAGATTATTAGCAGTCAGGAGCCCACCTGGAAAATGGACACATGCTTCAAGTAATCAAGCATCATTCGGAGGAATGGCAGCAATATCGCCGATCACCATGCAAAACAACAACAGGAATGCCATCGGAAGAGTACAAGATACAAGTTCGGGGCAACACAAGAACAAGTTAGAAGAAATAGACAGGACCCTCTTGTAATTCGTAGATCATAGCTTAGGCTAGCTTCTTTTTATTTTTTACTCGGTGTAATAAGGAGGTCAGCGAGCAGTAGCAGCAGCAACAGCAATGAAATCACAGCTCCTGGTAGTCCCAGCTACCAAACATTCCCGAACTACACTGACCTGATTCCTGTTTAGCCCAGGATATGTAGGCAACCTTTGGAGCAGGGTTCGGTCAAACGGTTTTCAAAAATGCTTCACACGGAGTATTCGAACGGGCAAAAATCGCTCGTGTCCGCTCACTTATCTTTGCCCAAGAACTCTTCGCGTTCCCGAGCAAAGAGGGGCAGCTGTGAGCACGTGATTTTTGCCCTATATGAATTACTCCCATAAATTCAAAACAAAACAACTCATTTTCATTATTTGCAATTGATGGATTTTGGTGGCATTTCTTGTTAATTGTTTGCATTTGTTTGTTCACGTTTATTATTGTTTAAATCATGAAAAAAATACAAAAATACTTGGCATTCGTTTAGGATTTAGTTTCATATCTTAGGATTAATTAGTAGTGAAGGGAAAAGCAAAGAAAATAACAAAAATGGTCTTTTGCATTTTTAGTTTTAATTTGCCTTAATTTGTATAATTGGAATTTAAGAGATATAATTTTAGGCTCAATTTGGTTTTGGTTTTTAATTTAGCATTTCATAAAAAATCAGAAAAAATAAAAAAAAAATATATAAAAAAATAAATAAATAAAATACAAAAATAAAAGAAGAAAAAACAAATAAATTGAGAATTTAAAAGATTAAATAGGCTGGTGTGCAACTTGGGCCAAAATGGTTTAGCCCAAATGAAATCCAACCCCAAATACCCAACGAACCGGCCCAGTTCCACCCCTTACCCGATCCGGTCCAGCCCCAATACCCCAAACGACGTAGTTTTGGCTAGGATTAATCCTGGTCGTCGAGGTATTATATTAAGGACTTATTCAGCAAATTTTATTTTAATTTGAAAAAGTTTTTGGGCTTACGCTTCACTGCAAAAACGCGCCTCAACGCACGGGCGTACGCCACTTGAGACTTTCGCTCCCCCATCGTCTCGGGACATTTCATTTTTTGGTGTGCCCTCACTCT
>NW_017670800.1:14535-86866 GCF_001879085.1 Nicotiana attenuata
TCTTAGTTAGTTTCTGTGTGATTTAAGGATTATTCACCATTTGCTGTAGTAAGAGTTTATTTAAGCCATGAAAGGCATGTCTGTGTTTGAGCTCTGCTGAAACTGATGGGTGTTTGATCCCTGGATATTCCATGTAAAAATGTGGATCAGCTGAATCCATGTGAACTTGTTGAGCTAGGAACTGTTCAGGGCATCAGTTGTTCATTTCCTGTTTGGTTTTTCGATTCGAGTCATGATAAGAATTAGCTGCGTTTCCATGATGAGATTGTTAGTAAGCTCATACTGGTATGTATATGATAGGCTGGAAAATGCATTTAGTGTAAGGTGAATTCAGCCTCTTAGTGTCTACTAGATCAGTTCGCATAATTGCTATTGTGATTAGTTCGGAGTTTTTCTTGGTTGCTTGGTTGTTCAATCCTCTTTGAAGCAATTAATTTTGGAAGCTAAGTGTACGGCTATGTGTATATTTTCCTGGATTTTAATCGATTGGCATATGTGCAGTTTCTGGGTTAATTGCTAAATAGGCATTCATGGTCGTTTGAATTAAGTCTGGGCTAAGTCCTGTGTTTTAAATCAACTTGGGATTGTTCAAATCTTGTGCTTGGGATGCTATTTGGGCAGCAGTAGGATTCGATCCTGGGCTCCTTGTTTGAAGCCGACGCTGTTTGGAGTGTTTGGGACCTTTGGGCCTAAATGTTATCGAGGTTTTTTTTAGTTCAAGGTAGCCTCTTTGTATCTGGCAGCCTAATAATTGAGAGACTTGGGCCCGAGTTTTATACAAAGTCTCTTATTTAGCCTATATGAGCATTAAAGTTAAAAAGGCTAAGGATCTAGAATCAATTAAGCGAGGTGTGCCATGTTTAGCAAATGTAGTTATGGACCTCAACAACGTAGTGTGAAATTTCCTTTAAGATCAGAATAGAGGTGTGCCAAGCCTAACAAATTTCAAATGCTTGGCCCTCTTTAATTATTTGTGCAAATCCTTAGACCTCGAGATGGGCCGTTTAGCGAATTTCACGGCCTTCTCCAAAGATAATAACGCGGTGGTCTCTTTAGGCACGCAATTTAAATAATTTTACCTTCCTAAATACGGGTGCACATTTATGTGACCCAAATCCAAATCCCAACGAAGTCGAAATGCGTCAAAAATCGCGGGTGCATTTATGTGACGCGGTTCGAGACGTGTTTTCACGACGTTGCAATTCTCTTAAAATAATGATAATAAAAGCGGTTCAAAGTTAAAAAGCATAAGCTAAAACATGTTTTGAAATCAGATAAATAAGCCGAATATGACAGTTGAGCGACCGTGCTAGAACCACGGAACCCGGGAATGCCTAACACCTTCTCCCGGGTTAAACGATTTCCTTACTCGGAGTTCTGGTTCGCGGACTGTTAACAGAGTTATAATTTCCTCGGATCGGGATTCAAACGGTGACTTGGGACACCATTAATCTCCCAAGTGGCGACTCTGAATATTAATAATAAATCCCGTTCCGACTGTCCTTTAATTGGAAAAACTCCTTTGCACCCTTGCGGGTATAGTGAAAAAAGGAGGTGTGACAGTGACAACTCTTTTAAGGAAGGGTTTTAAAAGAGAGAGTCGTCACCTAACGGATTAAGGTGTGTTAGAGCACCTATTTGCAGATAACTCTGTTTGACTAGTTTGCATCACAACAGATCAGGTAAGGGCTCGAAATTACCTCGAAGAGAAGGTGTTAGGCACTCTTCGAGGTCCACAACTATAGGGCCCGGCCGAACTCAATTATATGAATTAATCTAGGAGATCCAGTATAGGAAAATCAAGGAATTTGAGGAGTTTATTATTAAATACAAATAATTGATGAAAGACAAGATGGGGGGTCCTAAGTTTTTTAGCCTAAAGGATCACCTCGTGCAACATAAATAATACTTCGTAACTCCCTCAAGGTGGGATGTTACTCATACTATTCAGCGGGCACAGACTATCATCTCCTGCTACCCGATTACTATCTTTAAGTTGTTACCTAAAGCGCACTAGTCAATTCTAAGTCGTACCTTACGTGTGCACTACCCGTCCATTGCCTATGGTCCAAGAGGCATTTGGACCTCTATCTCACGGTGGTTCTAGACTTTAACTTAGGCTGCTCAAAAATCAAAAATACTAGGCGACATACAAAACATTTTGAACTTTCACTTATAAGCAAATAAGGGCTCAAGTTGGCCTCCGCACTTAGACAACAAATGCACGCAGAACCTGATTAACAAAGACAGTTGCAGATCTTAACAAGTTGAAGTTGCAGGAACCTATAGGCAGGATCTCTATGTGATTTTGGATTTTATGAACGGGCAGTTTACAATCTCTGAAACCTACATGGTTGCCTACTGATTATAGGTATAAGAGATTAAACCTTTGGGAATGATATCTTGGCATTTATGCAGTAAATAATAGTGGTAATTACAGGATCATATTCAGAATTAGTTGAGTGTGTCCTATAGGCATGGTTTCTAGTGAGGATAATTAGCACAGCATTGAAGACTATTAAAGAAACGAGTAAGTCAATTAGTTAACTGATTCAGATCCTATAGGCATGAGTTATATACTTAAAACTAATTTTAGATCCTATAGATATGATCTCTAAGACTGATTTTAGATCCTATATGCATGATTTCTAAAACTAATTTTAGATCCTATAGGCATGATTTCTATAATTAAAACTGACCTTGGATCCTATAGGGATGATTTCTAACAAGCAGGCATAGAGCATATTTGAAACAAATGAAGAACCTATATGCAGGATTTCTACAATGACATGGAAAGTAACACGTTTTGAGCAAAGATAAAGTACCTATAGGCATGATTTCTAACATATGATAGCTGAAACATGTTTGAACATAATAGCATATTTTAACTAAGTAATGAACCTATAGGCAGGATTTCTACCCATTTTGATGCAAGTATAAGATAAAAGTCCCTTTCCCGATTTTGCTAATACCCCAAAATGTTATACAAGAATTATTATAGACCCAGAATGAACAGAATAAATTACAAAGTAGAATAGCTAAAGGGAACCTACAGCAGGCCCAAAGGTATTCCTGCCCAGGCCAGGCCTTCATTCTCGCAGTTCACAATAGTCTAGAAATTACATATTCATAGACATAAGGCAGCCAGGACTTGAGGGATTCCCCAAGTGGTATTAAAACAGAGTTGAGCATATAGAACCAAGACCCTAGTGTGTCAGAGTTCCCAAGGGCTTCAAGAACTCAGGGCAGTGCTCACACTAGGGAGGTCAAAGGACAGAACAAGAATGGGATTCAAAGAACTTAGGTGACAGGTGAAAGAAAGGACCCAAAATTAAGAAGCAGGAACTAAAGAGTTTTAACAGACACAACCAAATTGAGCAAACCAGGCAGACAGTTGATTAAATCATAGAACTAAAAGAACAAGCTTAATGCAAGCTGAGAAAACAGGTTCAACACTTAGCATAGAAGCAGTCACATGCTGAAAAAATTAAGGAAAGAACATGCTTGCAGGATTGACAAGGATTATTACACACATATGCACATTACTAGACAGTTTGAAATATGGTTGGAAATTATGCTAAGTATATAAAAAACAAGGCAGCATTGTGATAAGCCAAGTAATCACAAAAGGAACAGGACATCATGTTAGAAAAGGGGCAAGATCACAGACACATAACATATGCCAGAACATCTCTACAGAAATTCTGGACAGAATGGAAGGTAAAGTCATGTCAAGTAACAGATATGGGCATTCAAGCATTAACATAAGATGATCCAGTTTGCACCAAAGGTTTATCCTAACACCTCACAGTAAAAATTCAAACATTCTGAGGCAACTGTTCTAAATCACAAGCAAATACTAAAGGGGTATGGGATCGAGTGAGCATGCTGAGTGACAAAATGGTAGAGAGGAAAATTATGACTAACACTGAAAGTCTTAACACAAATTACTACAGATATGAGCCATTCATCAGAGAGATTCTAAGCAAGTGAACAGATTCATGAACATTCAGCATCAGCACACTAACTAAGCAGTCTTAGGAAGATTCAAATTACCCAATTAGGCATAGATAATCTCGGAACTAGTAATATTAAGAGTAATTAAATGCAGAAGTTAACAGAGTGATGCTTAAAAGTAAATCAGGAATGTGTTAAGCCATGGATTCCGAGATAAGAACACATGCAAATTATAGGCATATAAGGATGAAATTCCAAAAAAAAGAAGTCAAGTAACTCACCAGTTAAACGAAAATGCAAGAAAGAACAAAAATCCGTAGTGTTCTGAACGTCAATAAGAATAAAAAAGCCCAGAATTTAACGACCTTGGCTTTCAGCCGGCCAAAACCAAAGTATAGAACAAAAATAATAGAGTAAAGCCTTTAGATCTAGTGAAGTTATAGTGATTCCAAAGTCTGTCCTAAGGGGAATGGGGGAAGTGGTTTATATAGTGGTAGAAATTAACAAGTGAACAAGGGGACACTGTAAAGTTGAACATTAATAAGGAAACCATAGCATACAGAATCAATAAAATCAGATTTAGGGAAAAATAGGTAAACCCAATTTTAGGGAAAGTAAAAATTGACAAAAAATATAACAAAAATCGGTCAGATGGTAGAATACAGGACGAACATAGACATAATAATACTTAAAATCAGAGAATCGAACCAATTTTTGTTCGATCCAAAGAGATCTGAAAATCCTAATTTTAGGGTAAGTAAGAATCTCAAAGATACAAAGAGATTCATAGAGATTCATGTCACACCTCCTTTTTCCTACCCCGGAAGGGTGTAAGGGAGTTTTTTCCAATTTAAGTGACAATCGAAATGGGATTATTTTATTTAAAATTCAGAGTCGCCACTTGGAATAATTTATTGTGTCCCAAGTCACCAGTTCAAATCCCGAATGGAGGAATGATTGACTCTGTTTTACAGTCCTCGAACACAGAAATCCGGATAAGGAATTCTGTTAACCCGGGAGAAGGTGTTAGGCATTCCCGAGTTTCGTGGTTCTAGCACGGTTGCTCAACTATTATTATTGGCCAATTTATCTGATTTGTAAACACTTTTAATCCTATGTGCATTTTTAACTTATTAACTGCTTTTAATTATTTTAGAAAGCTATTAGGAAGATTCAACGTTATTTAAAATATGCCTTGAACCACGCCACATGAAATGCACCCGCGGTTCGCGACACGTTCTATTTAATATTGTTAAGAATTGAAATTGGGTCACATGAAATGTACACCCGAATTTAATAATTAAAAGAAAATCAATTTAAAGAACGCGCCTAAAGCAACTACGAAGGGTTAAATTATTAACAAAGTTTGCGAGGGCCATGGAAAATTCAATTGATGGTACACCCCGATTTTAAAGAGTTAGTATCAATTATATGAGGGTCATGGGTTATTTACTGGAATGGCACACCTCAAATCTATTCCTTCCAAGGATGTTTGAACTAATCTTTTGAGGGCCATAGATCATTGGGTTTGGCAACATGGCACACCCCAATCTAATTTTTAAGAATCTGACTAATTAAAGAAGACTAAGAGAGTTCGAATTTATTTTAAGCTAATGTTCAAACTAAACTTAATAATTAAAGGGCTGGTGTTGAAAGAAATCGGGTATTTGGTTGTTTGAAGGGCCAAAACTGGCAGCAGGCCCAACTGTCTTTTTGAAAGCTTTCATATCAAGGAAAAAAGGACGACTGGGCTCACACGAAGCCCAGAATGCACATGTGATCAGCGAAGGGGCATTTGGGCACAACTGGGCCAATGCCAAAGTCCTAATTGCATGATTCAGCACAACCAATTGAAACACATTACACTTCTTCATGAAAATCTTGAGATTAAAACAAATACTAGCAATTCTTGCAAGTTTTAAAACGGATGCAAAACATATTTTTTGAGGCCAAATCACATTCTATAATAAAATGCAACCCTTATTGTCATAATAACTTATATACAGTTTGTCTTGTTATTTACATAATAACAGAATTCGATTTTTTAAAAGCAAACGAAACTAACATGATTTCAGAAAAATTCATCTACTAGCATGGATTCAACCCTGTCCAATTCCAAATCTCAAAAAAATATGAATGCCTACTGGTTTCCTACCAAACACGTCAAAATCATCAAATGTCCAAACTCACATGACAGCCTCACACCATAGTTTAGCACAGTCGCCAAAATAGAATACTATACAGACTTAGATCTTAAGCATATGAACTCTGAATCTTACTAGGGGATAGGGTATTAGGGCTGACATTTAATTACAACTAAAAAACCATGACTATCAAACTAATTAACAAATGTAATGCTAAATAAAAGAAATCATAATCTAGCAGGCAAGCCCAATTTCATTCAAAGCACACTGAATCCTGCATTTTTGCACTTTCAAAGTTCAACATACCTGAAAAGACAAAGAAAAGACTAACAGAGCTTCAGTAGGGAAATCTAAATGACAGCAGGTCTTAAAGCAGCAGCAAATCAACAACTTATCAGTCAGCTTCTCATATTTTGAACCCAGAAGAAAGGAGCAATTCAAAAACCAAAGAAAAATGAATACGCCAACTTCAATGGAACAGTAATGGTGATTTTTTTTTTGTATTTTTCTTTCTGATTTTTTCAGACTCTCTCAATGTTTTTGTTTCTTCAGCCGTTTCTCACTTTTATCTTCTAAAACTCTCCTCTTCTAAATGAAAGAAAGCAACCTTATATAGAAGGTCCTAGGGCAGCAGAAATGATTTTACCAATTTATCAATCAACCCTTCCCCAATTTTGATTTTTTCACTTTTAACCCTGATTTTCTAGCCTGTTTGTTAAACTAACCCCAACCCCACCTTCCTGGAAGTTTTCCAGACAGTTTGTGAAAGATTCCCTTGCCCAAATTTCCTAAACTAACCTTTGAACTCCTCCTAATTACCTTCAACCCCAGCTGGGCTCGAAACCCTTTAAACAAACTGAAAATCCCAAAAAAAAGAAAAAAACCCCACAACCCCTTGGGCCTAAATGCTGATGGGCCTGTCTGCATGCAAGGAAGGCCCCAAACCAAACGGAGCCCAAATTAAAAATTAACTTCTGAAAGAAGAAGAAAGAGAAGAAGAAAGAGACCAAAATAACGATAATTCTAACTAAATGAATCCAGATATATCAACTCGTTTAGCCCTAAGAAATGTAACAAAATAAAACAAAGAAATTAGAACCAATTATTAAAGAAATATACTGATTTAAGGCCTAACAAAACTAAACTCTGTTATGACGCCTAATTAGACAGACTAAATGACTTTTGAGATAAAACACAAAGAAAAGAACTCTAATTTCTTCATTTTCGAAAGAAAAGAAAAAGAAGATAAAGAAAAGAAAGGGAACGGATGGACAGAAAAGGGACCAAGAGAGATAGAAATACCTAAAACCCGGTGGATGGACGGCTTAGGCTAGGCAAACTCCGGCTTTTCCGATTTGAACCAAAATGAGTGTTAATCGACTGTTCTTGTCAGAACAACCGACTAACACTCGCTTCAGGCCCAAATTGTCTTCAAAGATGGGAGAACATGGACTCAGGCCCTTGTATGATGAGCTAAGGACGGGAATGGATTTAGGGTTTCGTTTTTAGATCTGAAATTAAAGGCGAATGGTGGGGATTTTGGGGAAATTGACAATGGCTTAGTGTTTCAGGGAGTATGGGGAGTGTGTGGTAAAATTTTTGGGGTTGATTGGAGCTTCAACACCGGTGGGAATGGCAGAATTTTGAGGGTGGCGCTAGGATTCAGACGAAGAGATGAGAGAGACAGAAGGATAGTGCTTGATACTAGGTTGTTCTGATGGTGGGTTTGGACAATTATAATTGAAAATGGGGGAAGTGTTCATGGCCGTTGGATGAGATGAAAAGGAAGGCCAGGATTGATTTAAAACAAACAAACTCCAAACGGCGTAGTATTGGCCCTATACTACGTCGTTTGAGTTGTCTAAAGATCAGATGGTTTGGACCGGGTAAAGGGCGTGGTTTGGGCTTGGATTTTGAACGGGTTTGGGGGAATTTACCTGGGCTGTGCCAAATTGGCCCAAAACACAACAACCTTCTTTGATTTTTTTTTCTTTTCTTTTCAATTTTCAAATTTCCTTTTTCCTTTTCAAATTAATTAACCAACCAACTTACCTCTTAAATATAAATAATTTACCAAATTAAGCTAATTACTCATTATAGTATTTACAAAAATTAATTGAATCCTAAATTAAAAGAAAGATTACAAAATTTAACATTAAAAGGTTAAAAATGCAAAGAGAGTCTTTTTTTTGTGATTTTTTATTTTTATTAAACAACTAGTTTACTAATTAACCTAAAAATATAAAAAAATAAATCCTAAATGTAAATGCAGAGTATTTTTGTATTTTCGTGATTTAAATAAAAATTGAACATGCACAAAACAATGCAAATAATTAAGAAAATTCTACGAAAATTTCTAAAATGGCAAATAATTAAAAGAAAAATCTATTTCCTTGGGATTCTGTAGGGGTAATTCATATAGGGCAAAATTTACGTGCTCACAATTCATACCATAAAAGAACAAGAACGAACACAGCCGGAAAAGGGTCAAGGAACTGAACCAGTTTTGGCTCGAAATTGAAGAGATCCGCTTGCCATGTTTAGGCAAGCACCTAGGTAAAATCATAAACGAGTAACCAGTAGTGAGAGGAGATCAATAAGGTAAGTGAATCAACGATTGATTCCATTTTTGAGTCGGAATCGGAGAGGATTATAGGTTAACGGCGATAGGGTTTGCAGAGAAGAAGAGAGAGTAGAGAGCATATGAGGGCGGCGGGTAAAAGGGCAAAGGGGTTAGGGTTTTGGGTGAAAGGGGGGTAATTGAAAGGAGTAGGTTAATTGTAGGCCGTTGATCTTATAGATCAATGGCCAGGATTTTAAAACGTGATTGGGACGGGTTGTGTAAATGGGTTACCGGTTGGGTTGAAAAATAAGGGGGTTTTGTTTTGGGCTTGGGTAATTGGGTTAGTGTATAGGATAATTGGGCTGGGTTATTAGGTCTGAAATTGAGTAGGAATTTAGGATAGTTTTTAAATACACAATATTTAAGAAATAAATAATTTATAAAAGCAATTAATAAATAATTTATAAAAGCAATTAATAAATAATAAAATATCATTTGTGCACTAAAATAATTTAAAATAATTACTTAACATCATAAAAATGTAAAAAGTCATTTTCTGCATAAATAATGTAATTATACATGCATATGAGCTATTATTATAATGCAATTTTGCCCTAAAAATACAAAAATATAATTATACGAAATGCACTGAAAATATTTAAGACCTCACATTGGTACAAATGATAAGTTTAGATGGTTAAATCATCATAAAAAATAATTTAGAGGGTTATTATTGGATAAAATGCAGAAATAAAATTGATTTAAAGACTTTAAAAATTATTGAAAAATTGTAAAATGCTTGTGTGTGCTCATGAACCAAAATGATGATGCATATGCAGTATTTTGAAAGTATATGTATATATAGTTAAAAATGAGGGAAAAATTGGGTATCAATAGCTGCCCCTCCTTACCCGGGAAGGATGAAGGAATTGTTGGGTGAAGAAATGACCGATTTTGACCGAATGGAGTGATTTTAAAAAATATAGGCCGAACCCTGGTTTCTAAGCTGCCTACATATCCCTGGTCTTAGAGGAATCAGGCCATGTGTAGTTCTGGATCCAACGGTGAACGAAACCGACGGAGTTGTTATAGGAATGGTTGTATGTTTCAGAAAAGGTTCTTTTGAGTAGGATAGTATTGGATGAATTTATGCGAAGTCATGAATGTGAATTTGAGATGTTATGGATGTATCGCAGGGCAGATATCTGAACGGTCATAGAGTAAAAGGTGGGCAATTACTGGTGGTCGGTTACGTTTGAAATGATTGATGGGTGTGAATGTTATGAACGGAAACCGGAGCTAAGATTGCTTCTGTTTGAAGCACGGTTACTTCCTGGATTACCTGTAAAACTTAAAACATGATGCATGCAAAACATATATGGGGTTATTGCGAGAATTTAAACGTGATGCAAATTCCCTTTGGACCATGGAGATTGCCTTTGGACGGTGAGGATGATGTCCTTAGACCATGACGTCCTGGGCCATGAATAGCATGATAAGGGATTCGCAGGCCATGAAATGATTTTCTCGGGACATGATAATGGTGCCTCTGAACTAGGATGCCTTTGAATAATGATGTACAATATTGAGAGATCCTCAGGCCATGACATGGTGTCTTTAGGCTATGAGGGTGATGCCTTCGGACTATAACGCCTTTGGACAAAATGGCGATGTTTCAGCCCATGAAATGTAGAGACATGACGCTGGGCCATATAAGAGAAATAAGACAGAGCTTAGTCTTGCATAAGATTGGGACAGAGCTTAGCCCCCGGGAAGGCAAAATAGTGCTAGATTGCGAGTAGCGTAACATTTGGTGTTGGGCAAGGAAAGGCAGAGCTTAGCCTTATGTAGTTAAGGAGGCAATGCTTAGCCTCATGCAAGAAGAGGATACAATGCTTAGTCTCGATGCAAGGAAAGGCAGTGCTTAGCCTTATGCAATTAGGGAGGCAGTGCTTAGCCTCATGCAAGAAAGGGAGACAGTGCTTAGTCTCATGCAATGAAAGGGAATGCTTAGCCTTATACAATTAAGGAGGCAGGGCTTAGCCTCCTGCAAGAGAAGGAGACAGGTCTTAGTCTCATGCAACGAAAGACAATGCTTAGCCTTATGCAGTTGAGGAGGCATGGCTTAACCTCATGCAAGAAGAGGTGACAGGGCTTAGTCCCATGCAACAAAAGAAAATGCTTAGCCTTATACAATTAAGGAGGCAAGCCTTAGCCTCATCCAGGGGAAGGCAGTGCTTAGCCTTATGCAGTTAGGGAGGCAGGGCTTAGCCTCATTCAAAATGGAGACAATGCTTAGTATCATGCAGGGGAAGGCAGTGCTTAGCCTTATGCGATTAAGGAGGCAGGGCTTAGCCTCATGCAGGGGAAGGTAATGCTTAGCCATATGTAGTTAGGGAGGCAGGGCTTATCCTCATGCAACGAAAGACAATGCTTAGCCTTATACAATTAAGGAGGCATGGCTTAGCCTCATGCATGGGAAGGCAGTGCTTAGCCTTATGCAATTGAGGAGGCAGGGCTTAGCCTCATGCAAATAAGAGATAAATGGAAAATTAAGGTATTTCTTAGCTGAAGATGTTCGTGCTAGATAATTTGTTGTCTTGAGGGCAACGTTTTGATGTATCTGCGAGTATCGTTGTCTTATTGTACCTGCAAAGAAAGATTTGTGAGTTTTGTGGGGGGTGGTCGATTCGTGTTTTTGTGTTCTGCTTTGCTTGCGCTCCTGCCTTGAGATCCTGTTCGAGTGACCCTGGGTAACATCTGGCTACCATAGAAATAAAGTTTTCGAAAAGTATGCATGCATTTGATAAACATAGTTATTTTAAAATATAGTAATTTACGATATCAAGTAAATTAAATGAATCAATGACTATGACACTTTAGAGACATTGAGGCTTCCTTGCATTAGAATTTTGAGGGTCCTCCTCAAAATTCTGCCCCAGTTTAATAAGCTATTCTTTGACTGTTCTGCATATGACGAAGTTGGCTAGACTTGCTCCGGAATTTTGAGGGTCCTCCTCAAAATTCTGCCCCAGTTTTTGATCATGGGGAAAATGAAGATTTTATTAAGATGTGACTGAACCCACAGGGCTGCCTACGTATCCCCTCTTAAACGGGAATCAGGTCAAGCGTAGTTCAGTTACATCAGATGAAGAAATGTAAACAATCTAAACATAGTATCTCTTGACTGCATCTTGATAGGCTTTGGCCAAATTTCTCCGTCCATTTCTGTAAGTATGAGTGCTCCTCCTGTCAGTTCCAGCTGCCCTAGTGTGAATTGTCTGGGTTTGACCCTTTTGTTGAAAGCTCTGGACATTCTGTTCTGATACAGTTGACCATTGCATATCATATTCATTATTTTTCCGTTAATAAGAGCTAACTGTTCGTAACGACTTCCTATCCATTCTGCATCACTGAGTTCAGCTTCTTGTATAATTTTTAAGGAAGGAATTTCAACCTCGGCGGGAATGATAGCTTTTGTACCGTTGACCAACATGTAGGGAGTTGCTCCAGTTGATTTGCGAACTGTGGTACGGTAACCCAATAAGGCAAATGGTAATTTCTCGTGCCATTGTTTGTGGTTGTCTACCATTTTCCTTAGAATTTTCCTGATGTTCTTGTTGGCGGCTTCCACGGCTCTATTCATTTGAGGTATGTATGTCGTGGAATTCTTATGCTTGATTTTGAAAGTTTCACACATAGCTTTCATTAAGTCGCTGTTGAGGTTGGCGGCATTATCGGTGATGATGGATTCTGGCACCCCGAATCGGTAAACAATACGATCCCTAACAAAATCTGCAATGACTTTCTTGGTTAAAGCCTTGTAAGATGCTACCTCGACCCATTTTGTGAAGTAGTCTATGGCCACTAAGATGAACTTGTGCCCGTTCGAAGCGGCAGGCTCCACCGGACCGATGACATCCATTCCCCAAGCGGCAAAAGGCCAAGGTGCACTTGTTGCATTGAGTTCATTTGGTGGCACCCGTATCATATCTGCATGTACCTGACACTGGTGACACTTTTGGACATACTTGATGCAGTCTGTTTCCATAGTCATCCAAAAGTATCCTACTCTTAATATCTTCTTGGCTAAAATGAAACCATTCATGTGTGGTCCGCAAGTTCTGGGATGTATCTCTTTGAGCAGTTTGGAGGCTTCTTTGGCGTCAACGCACCGTAATAATCCTAGGTCCGGAGTCCTTTTGTACAGAATTCCTCCGCTTTGAAAGAAATGGTTGGATAATCTTCGGAGCGTGCGTTCTGAGTATGATTTGCATGCTTCAGATATTCTCCTTTTGCCAAATATTCCCTGATATCGTGAAACTATGGGTTTCCATCTGTTTCTTCTTCAACATGAGCGCAATAACCTGGTTGACTATGGGTTCTGACTGGAATAGGGTCGATGAAATTCTTATCCACATGTTGTATCATGGAAGACAAAGTAGCCAGTGCGTCTGCGAACTCGTTCTGGATTCTCGGAACATGTTTGAATTCTATCTTTTTGAACCTCTTCATCAACTCTTGTACATGATATAGATATGGCAGTATTTGGGTATTTTTGGTAGCTCACTCTCCTAGAACCTGATGTACCAGAAGGTCTGAATCACCAATTACCAGCAATTCCTGAATATTCATATCGATGGCCTAATTGAGCCCCATGATGCAAGCCTCG
Source organism: Nicotiana attenuata (assembly GCF_001879085.1). NCBI lineage: Eukaryota > Viridiplantae > Streptophyta > Magnoliopsida > Solanales > Solanaceae > Nicotiana > Nicotiana attenuata. The sequence goes on from NW_017670800.1 coordinate 27,872, forward strand.
TATTCTGCCATATTGTTGGTGCACGGAAACCTGAGCTTCACGGATACTGGATAATATTGACCCGTCTCTGACACCCAAACTGCTCCAATACCCACTCCTTTAAAATTTGCAGCCCCGTCGAAGAACATCTCCAACCGTCGTAAGCTTCGGTGATATCTTCTCCTACAAATGATACTTCTTCATTGGAAAATACATTTTCAGTGGTTCGTATTCTTCTCCTCCAGGATTTTCTGCGAGATGATCTGCTAAAGCCTGTCCCTTGACTGCCTTCTGAGTCACATTGACGATATCAAATTCACTCAACAAGATCTGCCATTTTGCTAATTTCTCTGTAGGCATTGGTTTTTGAAAACTATATTTCAGAGGATCCATCCTTGATATGTGATATGTGGTATAAGCACAGAGGTAGTGCCTCAATTTCTGAGCAATCCACGTCAGGGCGCATCAGGTGCATTCTAGCAAAGAATATCGTGCCTCATAGGGTGTGAACTTCTTACTCAGATAGTATATGGCCTGTTCCTTTCTTCCCGTCTCGTCTTGTTGCCCCAAGACACAACCGAAAGCTCCATCTAGTACTGACAAATACAGTAGCAGAGGTCAACCAGGTTCTAGTGGGACCAAGACTGGTGGTATGGATAGGTGCTCCTTGATTCTGTCAAAGGCTTTTTGACATTCTTTAGTCCATCTAGTTGCAACATCTTTCTTCAGCATTTTAAAAGTTGGCTCACAGATCACGGTCGATTGTCCTATGAATCGGCTGATGTAATTGAGACGCCCCAAGAAGCTCATCACTTCTTTCTTGCTCTTCAAAGGTGGTAAATCTTGGATAGCTTTGACCTTTGAAGGGTCCAACTCAATCCCTTGGCAACTGACGATAAAACCTAGCAATTTTCCAGTAGGGACTCCGAAGGCACACTTTGCAGGATTCGAAGCCGATTAAATAATTTCCTTAAATCTGCTATATGATTTGCGCTACTTTTGGTTTGATGATGACGTCATCCACGTACACCTCTATTTCTTTGTGAATCATGTTATGAAAAATAGTCATCATGGCTCTCATGTAAGTGGCTCCAGCATTCTTCAGGCCAAACGACATCATTTAATAACAATACATCCCCTATGGAGTGATAAAGGCTGTTTTCTCAGCATCTTCCTCATCCATCCAGATCTGATGGTATCCCGCAAAGCAATCCACAAAGGATTGGAGTTCATGCTTGGCGCAGTGGTCGATCAGTATGTGTATATTGGGTAACAGGAAATCATCTTTGGGACTTGCTTTATTTAAATCTCTATAGTCGACGCATACTCTGACCTTCCGATCCTTCTTCGGGACTGGAACGATGTTAGCCAACCAAGTAGGATATTCGACCACTCTGAGAACTTTAGCTTTGATCTGCTTGGTGACTTCCTATTTGATTTTCAGACTCATATCAGGCTCGAACTTTCTGAGTTTCTGTTTTACAGGCGGACACATTGGATTGGTAGGTTGTTTATGAGCCACTATGGACGTGCTCAAACCAGTCATATCATCATAAGACCATGCGAAGATATCTTCATACTCCTTCAGGAAACGGGTGTACTCTTCCTTCTCTGACGGTGACAGGTGGATGCTTATGCAAGTTTGTTTGACTATTTCAGAATCTCCCAAATTGACTATCTCGGTTTCGTCCAAATTCGACTTAGGCTTGTTCTCAAAATTTTCTACTTCTCTGACAATTTCCTCAGGTATTATATCTTCTTCTTCTATTTCCTCTGAATCACTATCCTTATGTTGCGTTGTCTCATTACATGTCACACTCGTTGGTTCATCAGGATAATTAATAATAACACTGTAGAGAGAAAATGTAAAGGATAATAATAAATACTAAAATAGCAATGCATTAAATAAATCTTAAAAACATAAAAACAAGTACTAATCGATGACTCGAGCAATTATTTCAAAACAAAATACGTCCAAACAAAATACAAAAGTGTCTTAAATGCTTAAAATTGCTTTTAGAAGTAGATCATGCTAATTGCCAGGCTACCCAGGAACTTGACGGGCCCGGGATGGTGTAGCCGTCCAGTTCTTGAGAACAGCCCCCTCTCCCACGGTCTGAATAGTAAGGTGTTCCTCCTCCTTCTCCTCCTCCTCAACTATTGCATTGCAGTCCATGTCTTCATCATCCAGAAATAGATTCCTCAGTCCAGCTAAAGCTTCATCTTCTTCAGATCCCCATATCACGTCAGCTTATTAAAATGTCTGGTGCAAATGCGGTATTGGCAGTTCAAGAGGGTAATAGGGACTACACCATGGTGGAGACCAATCATCGTACTCCTGCCATGTGTACTGATATCCAAGTCCAAAGGTTGTACCGTGACGTTTTGGTTGTATTGGCTTGGTGATACCCTAGAGATTCTTGCGGGACCTTTACCGGGTTCATACCCCATCCATAACAGTATGCTTTCAATCTTATTACTCCACCACTTGTCTTTGTCGACTGCATTAACGCGCTCGATGTGATGGTATGCTTCTACTCCCAACTTCCTTCTATTCTCGACAACCGGAACGGTTTGATTGGTGTAAATGGGATTACTTCCGTCTCCATGAATGATCACTTCCTGATGATTCCATTCGAACTTCACGGCCTGGTGTAGCGTAGAAGCTACGGCTCCAGCAGCATGTATCCAAGGTCGTCCCAATAGTAGATTGTATGTGGCGGATATGTCCAATACTTGAAACTCAACATCAAACCAAGTTGGACCCATCTGCAGACACAGGTTTATTTCCCCGATCGTGGCCCTTTGGGACCCATTGAATGCTTTCACATTCATAGTTCCTACTCGTATCTCATGCAAGCCTTTACCCAACCTCTTCAAAGTAGTCAACAGACAAATATTGAGGCTCGAACCCCCATCTATTAGGACTTTGACTATGAATTTATCCTCAAATTGTATTGTGATGTGCAATACCCTATTGTGACTTAGTCCTTCTGGCGGCAACTCGTCTTCGTGAAAAGTGATCTTGTGGCTTTCCAGCACTTGCCTTACCATGTTGGCCATTTCTCCGCTAGTGATGTTGTTGGGTACTTAAGCTTTGTTCAACACTTTTATCAATGCGTTCCTACGCGTCTCAGAATTCTGTAGCAGTGATAAAATGGATATCTGAGTAGGGGTTTTGTCCATATGGTCAACCACAGAATATTCCCTTGCTTGCACCTTTCTCCAAAGATCATCTGGGCCAATTTCAATGATAGGCTGCTTGGGAGCGGCTACTTCACTTGTTCCTCCCAAATGCTCGGGTGTGTAAACCCTACCGGTCCTGGTCATGCCTTGTGCGACACCTGTTTTTTCCATTTTTCCTTTTCCTTTCCTTCTCGCCTCTGTAGCGTAGTCCCATGGTATAGCTTTAGAATTAAAGGACGGTGTGGGTGCTACCGTCACAGTGAAGGGTGTGGTAACTTCTACCTCAAATGGAGCTGGTGCGGCTGAGGGCGTTGTAATTTTAACCTCAAACAGAGTTGGCATGGTTATTTCAACCTCAATTGGCAACTGAATCTGCACTATAATAGGTGTGAGGGTGACTGGAGTTACTTTGGGTTCATCCCCTTCACGAATGAGTCCAATTGATCCTTCCAGATCCCATTTTTCATCAGTTTCGATCACATTTACCCCCTCACCCCTGTGATCTGGGAGGGGGTTGCGGATATTTGGTGCAACCTCTTTTGCTTGTATAACCTTGGTGTCAATCAACGTATGGATCTTATCCTTCAAAGTGCGACATTCATCAATAGTATGCCCCTTCATGCCTGAGTGATAGGCACATGTCTTGTTCGGATTAACCCACTAGGAAGAGTTTTCCATAGTAATAGCGGGAATGGGGGTGACATAACCGGCAACCTTCAGTCTTTCATACAACTGATCGATGGGTTCAGCAATAGGAGTGTATTGTCTAGGTAGTCTGCGGTCGAAATTTAGTTTGGGTTTTTGGTAGTTTTGGCGGGTTGGTGGTGGTGAGTGGTAATATGAAGGTTGTGTGTTATAAGTATGGTAGGTGGCGGCGGGTTGTTGGTATCTAGAAGGTGAATACTGATATGTGGGTGGTGGTGTTTGGTATGTGAGGGGAGATTTCGGACCCTGGGCTACTATTACTGCGCCAACTTCTTTCTTCTTAGAGATACCTCCTGACTGCAAGGCTTTGTTTGTAGCTTGGAGTGCCTCAAAGTTAGTCACCATTCCGCTTTTCATTCCCTCTTCTATTCTCTCTCCTAATTTGATGATGTCAGAAAATTTATGGTTTTCAATAACCTTCAACCTCTCATAGTATTATGGATATTGAGCTCTGACGAAGAACTTATTCATCTTTTCTTCTTCCGGTGCTGGCCTTACTTTCACAGCTTTTGTCCTCCACCGAATAGCATACTCGCGGAAAGTCTCTGTTGGCTTTTTCTTGAGATTCTAGATATAGAAAACATCTGGTGCATTCTCTGTGTTGAATCTGAACGGATCCATGAAATCTGATGCCATGCTTACGCAGTTAAGCCACTTCTTTGGATTTTGGCTGATATACCAAGATAGGGCGTCTGTAGTGAGGCTCCTGTCCCGTCGAACATCTCGAACATAGGAGGTTTGTAACCTTCTGGTAGTTCTACGTCCCGCTGAATACATAAATCTCATAATTTAGACCTTTGATGCCTTTACCGCCTTCAACACCCTAGACTCTACTAGTAAGCTTCTTGATTTCTTCCGCCATATTCTTGATGAGTAGGTCCTTTTCGGCGGATTCAGGTATGTATAAGGTCTGTTGTGGAGTGTGGGGTAAGGTTTCTACATATATGGGGTCGCTTTGATGGACTCCAGGAATTTGGGTATAGTGGTGGTCGTTGGCTGAGTTTTGAGGATCGGGGGTAGGTTGTGGTGTGTTTTGAGGAGTATGATAGGTAGTGGTTTGTGGATACTGGGTTGGCTGATGATAATGTTGCGGAGGAGTCAGTACTGGTGGGGGATTGAGATTTTGAGGCGGTGTGGCGTATTGGTGAGGTGCGGGAGGATTTTGTTGGTTTTGTGTGTTTTGGGGAGGTGCTGGGTTTATGGTGTTTTGTTGGTTGATGTTGGGGACATTCAAGGTGAGGCAGAGGTTTTCCAAGTTACGGACCTTCTCGAGTTCCCCTTGTAACTCCAATATCTTCTGTTCCAACCGCAAAACCAAGTCATTCTGTGTCGGAGTGCTTCGACCATCTGAAGTTTCGACATTCTCTTCATGCATAGGCATTGTCTTTCATGATATTTCTTGTGTCATCCATTCTGACTTCCCCTTTGCTTTTAGGATCGTTTGGGGGAGGAGGAGGTGGAGGACCTCTAGATCTGGTATGATATGCTGATGATGCCAGTATGCACGAACCAACCTTAGGGGATGGGAATATACAAATAAAGAAAAGAAGAAAACAAAAAGGTAAGCAAGTCAGTAACGAGTATTGAAAAGACATTTGCAGTATTTAAACAGGTATTGCAGAATTATAAATTCGCATCCTAGTTTGGGGGACCTCATTGTGCCCGAGGTAGGCCTAGCGACATACAGATTTGGAAAAAATTGATGCCAATAACTGTGTCATTTCATTAATATAATAGAGCCTAAAAATCCCCAGCAGAGTCACCATGCTGTCGCGCCCCTTTTTCTCACGAAATCGAGTTTCGACACGTGACAACTCTTTTAATGAAGGGTTTTAAAAGAGAAACCCGCCACCTAACGGATAAAGGTGTGTTAGGGAACCTATTTGCAGATAACTCTATTTGACTAGTTTGCTTCACCAAAGATCGGGTAAGGGATCAAAATTACCTCGAAGAGAAGGTGTTAGGCACTCTTCGAGGTCCACAACTGTGGGTCCCGACCGAACTCAATTATATGAACTAGTCTAGGAAATCAAGTACAGGAAAATCAAGGAATTTGAGGAGTTTATTATTAAACACAAATAATTGATGAAAGACAAGATGGGGGTTCCTAAGTTTTTTAGCCTAAAGGATCACCCCGTGCAACATAAATAATACTTTGTAACTCCCTCAAGGTGGGGTGTTATTCATATTATTCAGCGGGCACAGACTATCATCTCCTGCTAACCAATTACTATATTTAAGTTGTTACCTAAAGCGCACTAGTCAATTCTAAGTCGTACCCTACGCGTGCACTACCCGTCCCATGCCTATGGTCCAGGAGGCATTTAGACCTCTATCTCACGGTAGTTCTAGACTTCAACTTAGGCTGCTCAAAAATGAAAAATACTAGTGTATAAGCAAATAAGGGCTCAAGTTGGTCTCCGCACTTTGACAGCAAATGCATGCAGAACCTGATTCACAAAGACAGTTGCAGATTTTAACAAGTTGAAGTTACAGGAACCTATAGGCAAGATCTCTATGTGATTCTGGATTTTATGAATGGGCAGTTTACAATCTCTGAAACGTACATGGTTGCCTACTGATTACAGGTATAAGAGATTAAACCTATTGGCATGATATCTTGGCGTTTATGCAGTAAATAATAGTGGTAATTACAGGATCATATTCAGAATTAGTTAAATGTGTCCTATAGGCATGATTTCTAGTGAGGATAATTAGCACAGCATTGAAGACTATTAAAGAAACGAGTAAGTCGATTAGTTAATTGATTCAGATCCTATAGGCATGAGTTCTATACTTAAAACTGATTTTAGATCCTAAGGCATGATCTCTAAGACTGATTTTAGATCCTATATGCATGATTTCTAAAACTAATTTTAGATCCTATAGGCATGATTTCTATAATTAAAACTGACTTTGGATCCTATAGGCATGATTTCTAACAAGCAGGCATAGAGCATATTTGAACCAAATGAAGAACCTATAGGCAGGATTTCTACAATGACATAGAAAGTAACACGTTTTGAGCAAAGATAAAATACCTATAGGTATGATTTCTAACAAATGATAGCTGAAACATGTTTGAACATAATTGCATATTTTAACTAAGTAATGAACCTATAGGCAGGATTTCTACCTATTTTGATGCAAGTATAAGATAAAAGTCCCTTTCCCGATTTCACTAATACCCCAAAATATTATTACAAGAATTATTACAGACCCAGAATGAATAGAATAAATTACAAAGTAGAATAGGTATAGGGAGCCTACAGCAGGCCCAAAGGTATTCCTGGCCAAGCCAGGCCTTCATTCTCGCAATTCAGAATAGTCCCAAAATTACATATTCAAAGACATAAGGCAGCCAGGACTTGTGGGATTCCCCCAGTGGTCTTAAAACAGAGTTGAGCATATAGAACCAAGACCCCAGTTTGTCATAGTTCCCAAGGGCTTCAAGAACCCAGGGCAGTGCTCATACTCGGGAGGTCGAAGGACAGAACCTAAGTAGCCTTGGCTTTCAGCCGGCAAAAATGGGATTCAAAGAACTTAGGTGACAGGTGAAAGAAAGGACCCAAAATTAAGAAACAGGAACTAAAGGGTTTTAACAGACACAACCAAACTGAGCAAACTAGGCAGACACTTGATTAAATCATAGAACTAAAGAACAAGCTTAATGCAAACTGAGAATACAGATTCAACACTTAGCATAGAAGCAGTCACATGATGAAAAAGTTAAGGAAAGAACATGCTTGCAGGATTGACAAGGATTATTACACACAGATGCACATTACTAAACAGGTTGAAACATGGTTGGAAATTATGCTAAGTATATAAGAAACAAGGCAGCATTGTGATAAGCCAAGTAATCACAGAAGGAACAGGGCATCATGTTAGCAAAGGGGTAAGATCACAGACACATAACATATGACAAAACATCTCTACAGAAATTCTGGACGGAATGGAAGGTAAACTCATGTCAAGTAACAGATATGGGCATTCAAGCATTAATAGAAGATCATCCAGTTGGCACCAAAGGTTTAGCCTAACACCTCCCAGTAACAATTCAAACATGCTAAGGTACCTGTTCTAAATCACAAGAAAATACTAAAGGGGTATGTGATGGAGTGGGCATGCTGATTGACATAATGGTAGAGAGGCAAATTATGTCTAACACTGAAAGTCTTAACACAAATTACTACAGATGTGAGCCATTCATCATAGAGATTCTAAGCAAGTGAATAGATTCATGAATATTCAGGCATCAACACACTAACTAAAAAGTCTTAGGAAGATTCAAATTACCCAATTAGGCATAGATAATCTCGGAACTAGTAATATTAAGAGTAATTAAATGCAGAAGTTAATAGAGTGATACTTAAAAGTAAACTAGGAACGTGTTAAGCCATGGATTCAGAGGATTATAGGTTAACGGCGCTAGGGTTTGCAGAGAAGAAGAGAGAGTATAGAGCATATGAGGGCGGTGGGTAATGGGGCAAATGGGTTAGGGTTTTGGGTGAACGGGGAATAATTAAAAGGGGTAGGTTAATGGTAGGTCGTTGATCTTAGCGATCAACGGCCAGGATTTTAAACAGGATCGGGGCGGGTCGTGTAAATGGGTTACTGGTTGGGTTGAAAAACAAGGGGATTTTGTTTTGGGCCTGGGTAATTGGGTTAGTGTATGGGATAATTGAGCTAGGTTATTAGGCCCGAAATTGAATAGGAATTTAGGTTAGTTTTTAAATACCCAATATTTAATAAATAAATAATTTATAAAAGCAATTAATAAATAATAAAATATCATTTGTGCACTAAAATTATTTAAAATAATTACTTAACATTATAAAATTGTAAAAAGTCATTTTCTTCATAAATAATGTAATTATACATGCATATGGGCAATTATTATAAAATGTGCAATTTAGCCCTAAAAATACAAAAATGTAATTATAAGAAATGCACTGAAAATATTTAAGTCCTCACATTGGTACAAATGATAAGTTTAGATGATTAAATCATCATAAAAAATAATTAGGAGGGTAATTATTGGATAAAATGCAGAAATAAAATTGATTTAAAGCCTTTAAAAATTATGAAAAATTGTAAAATGCTTATGTGTGCTCATAAACCAAAATGATGATGCATATGCACTATTTTGAAAGTATATGTATATATAGTTTAAAATGAGGGAAAGATTGGGTATCAACACCTGCTTGTTCCTTGAGGTCCAACCTATCCGGTCAGTCTATCGGCGGATTTCTGGTGCCCTCCAACCAGGTTCTTCTACATCAATTTCGCTCCCAAGAAGTGACAACTTTTGGTTTAGCAGCCCATCTACAATCTAGGTTCCTTCATTTCTTGATTTACTATACTCTGTTGCTTTATTTTGTATGCTTTGTCGAGTTTTGGGAAGCCCTCCTGTTGGTGTATTCTTGCTAAGTAGTTTATATTCTTGCTTCATCATTATCCCTTATTGTTCATCGTTGGAATTAATTTGCATTGACTTGATTTATTATACTTTGTTTCTCTAATTTGTCTGCTACTTGTCGATTTTTGGGAAGCCTTCCTGTTGGTTGTGTTCTTGCTAAGTAGTTTACATTCTTGATATGCTTTTGAGACTGAGTAGTAGTATTTCCTTACTGTAGTTCTTTGCTGGTCTAGTGGTAGTATAGTGGCTGGGGTGAGTGATGATAGAGTAAGGTCATGTCCTCGGACGGGGCGTGGGGTAGGGGGAAAGGGTAGTAAAGAGGAAAGGCGAACCTCTAGGCTAAGAATTAGATCCTCGAACATAGGGATATTGACAAGGAAGTCTATTGAATTAGCAAAGATTCTCTAGAAGAGGAGGATCAACATAGCATGTGTCCAGGAGACTAGATGGGTAGGTACTAAGGCTCGAGATGCAGACGGGTATAACTTGTGGTACTCGGGAGGGGTGAGGGAGGAGAATGGGGTAGGCATCTTAGTTGATAGAAATCTTAGAGAGCTAGTGGTAGAGGTTAGGAAGGTGAATGGCGTGCTGATGGCTATTAAGATAGTTGTGGGAGGTTTTACTTTGAACATAATTAGTGCTTACGTGCCTCAAGTGGGTTTGGACGAGGAGGTCAAAAGGCACTTCTGGGAGGACTTAGATGGGTTGGTGGGGAAAATTTTGCACACCGAGAATTTTATCATAGGAGGAGATTTTAGTGGTCACATTGGGGAGTTGTCTGAGGTTTATGACAGTGTGCCTGTCGGCTTTGATTTTAGAGACAGGAATGGAGGAGGAACTTCATTGTTGGATTGTGCTAAAGCCTTTGATTTGGGGGTCGTTAAATCGTGTTTTTCGAAAAAGGAGGAGCACTTGGTCACCTTCTACAGTATAGTAGCCAAGACCCAAATTGATTATCTACTTCTCAGAAAGTGTAATAGTGGTTTATGCATGAACTGTAAGGTCATTCCGAGGGAGAATCTCACAACCCAACATTGGCTATTGGTTATGGAACTGGCGATCATGTGCACGAGGAAAAAAGAGGGTTGTGTCTGGTCTGCCTAGGATCAGGTGGGGTTCCTTGACTAAGGACAAAGCTCAGGTTTTGGGGGAGAAGTTAGTGTTTATGGGGGGACTGGAGGAGTAGTGAGGACTCGAGTTGTATGTGGACCATGACAGCAAACTGTATTAGAAAAGTCGCGAGAGAGGTGTTAGGGGTCTCGAAGGGTTTCTCTAGTGACTACAAAGGGGGCGAGTGGTTGAATGAAGAGGCCAAGGTAACGTGGAAGCTAAGAAAGCGGCATATCTGAAGCTAGTAGAGATCATAGATATGGTGGAGAAGAGGGTCAACATGGAGTGGTATAAGAAGGCTGAGAAGGAGGCAAAGTTAGCGATCACTGCGACTAAGACTGCGATATTTGGACATTTGTATGAATACCCTGGGGAGAGAGATGGGGATAAGAAGCTGTACAGGTTGGCCAAAGTGAGATAAAGGAAGCCCGTGATCTAGATCAAGTGAAGTGCATAAAAGACGAGGATGGTAGAGTGCTGATAGATGAGGCACTGATTAGGCGGAGGTGGCAGTCGTACTTCCATAAAATCTTGAATGATGGGATGAGGAATAGGGATATTATGCTAGGTGATCTGGATCACTTAGGGGCTTTGGGTACTGTAGGCGCATAAGTGTGGGGGAGGTCTAGGGGATGATGCGTAGGATGATCAGGGGTAGAGCGACCGAGCCAGATGAGATCCTAGTAGAATTTTTGAAAAGCGCAGGTAAGGAAGGCTTAGAATGGTTCTCTAGGTTGTTCAATGTCATGTTTAGGACGAAGAGGATACCCGGATAATAGAGGTAGAGTACAATGATTTTGTTGTACAAGAACAAGGGTTATATCTAGAATTACAATAACTATAGGGGTATCAAGAGCCTAAGTCATATGACGAAAGTTTGGGAGAGGGTGGTGAAAGGGAGGGTGAGGAGTAATGTATCTATTTTCGAGAACCAATTCGGTTTAATGTCGGTTCATTCAACTACAAAAGCCATTCATCTGCTAAGGAGATTGATGGAGTAGTATAGGAAAACAAAAAAGGACTTGCATATGGTGTTCATTAACCTAGAGAAAGCATACGACAAAGTCCCGAGAGAGGTTCTATAGAGGTGTTTAGAGGCTAAAGGTGTGCATGTATCCTACATTAGAGTGATTAAGGACATTTATGATGGAGCTAAGACACATGTGAGAACAATGGGAGGAGTCTCATAACACTTTTCGGTTGTGATGTGGTTGCATCAGGGATCAGTCCTTAGCCCGTTTTTGTTTTCCTTGGCGATGGATGCATTGACACGACATATTTGAGGGTAGGTTCCATAGTGTATGTTATATGTGGATGATATAGTTTTGATTGACGAGAATCGAGGAGGTTTTGACAACGAACTAGAGGCTTGGATATATCTTTTGAGTTTAAAGGTTCAAGATGAGTAGGACCAAGAAGGAGTATTTGTAGTGCAAGTTCAGCAAAGTTACCCAGAAAGCGAACATGGGTGTGAGGCTTCATACACAAGTCATCTCTAGGAGAGACAGTTTCAAGTACCTTGGATCTATAATAAAAGATTAGGGGGAGATTGATAAGAATGTCACTCATCGTATCGGAGCAGGAAGGATGAAATGGAGGCTCGCTTCCGGTGTCTTGTGTGATAAGAATGTGCTACTGAAACTTAAAGGTAAGTTGTACAAGGTAGTAGTTAGATTGACTATATTGTATGGAGAAGAGTGTTGGCCTGTCAAAAACTCTCATGTCCAGAGATGAAAGTAGCTGAGATGAAGATGTTAAGGTGGATGTATAGGCATACCAAGTTAGATAAGATTGGCAGTGAAGTTATTCAAGATAAGGTGGGAGTGGCTACTGTGGAGGATAAGATGCCGAAGGCGAGGTTGAGATGGTTCAGACATGTTAAGAGGAGAAGTATAGAAGCCCCAATTAGAAGGTGTGAGAGGTTAGCCTTGGTGGGTATCAGGAGGGGTAGAGGGCGCAACTAGAGCTAACTGAGGACATGCCCCTAGATAGGAGGGTGTGGAGGGCAAAGATTAGGGTAGAAATCTAGTAGGTAGTCGAGCGTTTCTCTTTGTCTTTCTCAGTTCGCTAGCATTACTGTTAGTATGTTATCTTTTTATTCATAGATTGCTATTACTATCTAGAAGTTTAACTATTTTCTTGGCTTCCGTCTTTTTATCCTGTTTTTGTTCCTAATTGTTATTACTTCTTTTTTCATCCTTTTCCAACCGAGGGTCTATTGAGAACAACCTCTCTGCCTTTCCAGGGTAGGGGTAATAATGTGTACATCTTACCCTCTCAAGACTCCACTTGTGGAAAATCAATGGGTTTGTTATTGTTGTTGTTGTATTTGCATCTATACCCTTATATGTGTGTGTGAAAAATGTGAATGGCAATTTAAGGCGTCAAGAATTAACAAATCAGAAATGTTCAAAGTGAGAGAGTTCCATGACAAGCATACTTGTCCATTGAAGGATAAGATGTATTAGCAAAGTCAAGCAACTAGTAGGTTAATTGGGGGTCATGATTAGATCCAAATTTACTAATCATAAGAGGAAATACATGCCAAGAGATACAATGGATGATGTAAAATTGGACCTTGGTGTCGATGTCAGTTACATGTTGGCGTGGTGCTCTAAAGAAAAGGTTGTGAAATCGTTGAGGGGGGAACCAACTGATTCTTACAAGAAATTATCGGGGTACTTATATATCTTGGATACAACGTATCTCGCTTCATATATCAGAATGCAAAAATCAACCGAAAACGAGTTTATGTATCTGTATATATCACTGTATGCTTTTATAAAAGGTTTCGATTATTGTAGACCCATCGTGGTTATAGATGGTAGCCACCTCAAATCAGCATGCAATGGGATGTTCGTTTCAGCTAGCACGCTGGATGGGGCAGGTAAATCCATTGACTACAACCTGATTATATACATGACAGCACTTACATATAAACTGACCGGGCAAGTAAGAAATACATGTGTATTAAACATTTCTATTTGTATGCAAGTGTACATGCAAGGCATATTCTACCTGCTAACATATGGCGTGGTTGATTCAGAGAATGATGCTTCTTGGATGTGGTTTTTTGAGCAGTTCAAGGAAGCTTATGGAGAACGTAAAAACATGTGCGTTGTATCTGATAGGAATGAGAGCATTAGCAAAGCCGAATATAGAATATATCCTATCGTACCATATTTTTCTTGCATATGGCATCTCTAGAACAACGTATACATGAAATACAAAAAGAGTATAGATAGGTTGAGTGAGGTATACTATGCAATGGCAAAAGCATTCACCCAAGATGAATTTGATATGCTAATGGAAAAGGCCAAGTAGGTCGATATTCGGGTGAAAGAAGGGTTTCTTTTGGAAATTTCCAAAATAAGTTTAAACTTACCAACCTCTATCCATTAATCAAATACTTACCAAAACTAGCCAAGCACATATGAAAATTAAAAAAAAACCAAGAAAAATAAGGATTCTTTCTCTCCACGAATCACATGCAAAGTTCTCCTTCTATATTTTGAAGCGTGATCAACAACATTAGATGCAAGGCGGAAAGAAAATTTCATGGATGAGGCAGCAAAGATAAAATGCAAAGAAAAAAATATACAAAATTCCAAAAAATTAAGCAAACAGGGAACTTTTTCAATGGGTATGGTTGAAATTCACTAAAACATATAGATGAGTCAATATACGAAACTTGAGGAAGATTGGAGGTGATTTGGACTCGTAGTTAAAATTTGTAGTTAAAATCTAGTTTAAAAATTTCTTTCCGACATATGAATCAAACATGTATCTCACATACAGGTATACATGGATATACAGGAGATACACAATATATGCATATTTGATACACAAGTGATACGCAAAATTTACACTGATATACTCAGTGAGATACACATATCATCTTCTTCCATGTTCACCTTGTGTACTTCGAATTTCGCTCAAATTTCAATTAAACCCACCTAAAGTTTCCACCAAATTATCCAAAATTTGAGATTCACACTCTTTAAGATGTACCCAATTTTTTCATACAACACCCACTCGGAATAAATTCTAATTTCGAAAACCCAAAAATTTGAATTCAAGCTTAAACAAGCTTCAATTGATGCCCATGGCATTTTCAGTTTAATCCTTCGACCCAATCCGGCAAACTAACATTTAATAGTGATTTTTAAATTGAATTAAGGTGCTCGATTTTTTGAAGCTCACTGTATGCTTTAAAAAAATTGACATTAACTGAAAATTATTTGGATTAAAATGATAGTTGAGCCTTTTCTGGTAAATATGTTATCCTTGGGCTAGTTTTGGTTTAAATTATTTATGGACGGACAGTTTGAGTAGTTTTCCTTTTAAAGTATACTTGGATTTAGTTGGATACAAATAGTAGGCTAGGTTGTATGCACCTGTTAACCGAGGATGGACTATGACATCAAATATTTCCGAGTCAATTAATTCGACACTTGTATCAGCAAAAGAATTGCCAAATTTTGATTTTCTAGAAGAAGTTAGGAAAATATTTGGACGATGGAATTGCAGCAACCGAAAAAATGCTACTTGCATATTCACAACGCTTGGGAACAAATACCAAGAGATGCTAACAGTCAATGAGGAAAAGTGTACACGTATGAAGGTAAGTTTTGTATAGTTTGTTGTACTTGAATTGATTTACTTAAATATGATACATGAATACATACTATATGTATATGTATGCACATATCAATATATACAGTTCATAGCTCTAAGATTGCGGATACAACCAGATTTTCTATTGCGGCACCTACCGAATTGGCAAGCTTACAGATTGCTTCTTCCATTGTGGAACCGAAACCATCTAGATGTCCCACTGTAACTAGTGATACTTTTATTGTCCCTATAAAATCACCACCACTTCTTATGAGTCCAAACTCCAAAGTTGTCCCGAAAACTATCTGATTTCAGAAGTCCATCAAACAACTTTGAGCCTGTCCCCTTTACCAGTCACCAAGTCAGGCATCCAACTGTTGACAGGCAAATCGATGAAATTCATCCAAATTTGTCTGATGTTACTTCCTTGGATGATGAGCCTAGGAATGATGAAACTAGAGTGTCATGTGATGTTGATTCCTCAGGTATCAATCATCCCATTAAGTTTAAGTACCCGATTCATCTGGTGACTCCTTCAGATATTGGCGAAGCCAGAAATTTCCTCAAGAGTGTTCAAACTTGAAATAAGTGAAAAAATTCCGACAAAGAGTGTTCAATATATGTTATGTACCTCTAAAACCTAATATTTTATCTATATACGCAATGTAATTCTCCGACAAAAGGGTGGTCAATGGCTTCGCCCCTGCCTTTAGAGATATTGATGGCTAACTCATCCTTTCTGAGGTGAACCAGGCGAATGAGCAGAAAAGTGAAGGAGAATTGAATATCTAGTATGTTGTAATAACCGACGAAGCCCGTAATGTGGAGGTGGTGAAGGATAATTTGTTATTCACAAGTTGGAAAGTTAAAATTCCTGATGCACTTCAAATAGGTGCTATTCTTTCGAAATTGCCTTCCTCCTGGAATGACTATAGAAAGAAAATCCTACATTCAATGGATAAAATGACTGTGGAACAATTTCGTACTCACATTCAAATTGAAAGTGAGACTTGTGCTCGTGATGCTATTAGTCCGCCCTCGAGTTCCGCAGTCAATTTTGTCAGTCAGAATAGTTCCGGAAGTGGGAACAAAAATCTAAAAGTTTCCAAAAAGTCTTCTTTTAAAAAGAGAAAGAACTTTAGTTGTCATCATTGCGGAAAGAAAGGCCATATGATTCGGGATTGTAGATATAAAAAGGCAGGAATAAATTTCAATGCAGGCAATACCAAAAAGTCTGGAAAGATTGAAAAATTTGGAAATTCTGAAAAGGTAAACGTAATGGAAAATTCTGCCTAAGGATTGGTTGCCATGGTTTACGCAATGCAAATTGGTATGGTCACCGAATTGAATATGGCTACCGCTACTACAAATACTCAGGACTGGTGGCTAGATTCGGGTGCTACTATTCATGTCTGTTATAACAACAAAATTTTCAAGACATATGCGGAAGTACAGGATTCTGCACAAGTCTTGATGGGAAACCATATTGCGGCAGATGTTGCTGGAAAAGGAAACATTGAGATTAACTTCACATCTCGCCAGAAGTTGACATTACTCAATGTGTATCATGTTCCTGACATGAAGAAAAACTTAATGTCCGCTGCTTTGCTGTCAAAGAAAGGCTTCAAGATAGTTATTGAGTCTGATCATGTAATAGTGTCTAAGAATGGAGTTTTTGTTGGAAAAGGCTATAATTGTAACGGCATGTTCAAATTGAGTATTAATGAAATAAATTATATTTTTGCTTATATCGTTGAGTCTGTTTCTTGTTTATGGCATGCTAGACTAGGACATTTAGATTTTGGCTCCTTGAATTATATGTCTAAAAATGATTATATCTCATGTAAAATTCAACATATAAATGTGAAATTTGCATACAAGCAAAGATGACAAAGAAACCATTTCGTAAAGTTGAAAGATCCACAGAACTATTAGATTTAATACATTCAGACTTGTGTGAATTAAATGGAGAATTAACTAGAGGAGGCAAAAGATATTTTATTACTTTTATAGATGACTTCTCTAGATTTACATATGTTTACCTACTTAGAACTAAAGATGAAGCTTTTCAAAAGTTTAAAGAATACAACTCTGTTGTGGAAAATCAAAAGAGTAGGAAAATTAAAATTATTCGAAGTGATAGAGGCAGAGAATATTTTCCTAACGAATTTAATAAGTTCTGTGAAGAGCATGGCCTAATACATCAAATGAGTGCCCCTTTATACTCCTCAACAAAATGGGTTGGCGGAAAGAAAAAATAGAACTTTGGTGGACATGGTTAATGCTATCTTACTTAATGCACATTTGCCACATAATTTTGGGTGAAGCACACTAACTGCATGTTATTTTTTAAATAGAGTGCCTTCAAAAAGTATGCATATTTCTCCTTATGAGCTTTGGAATGGTAGAAAACCAAATTTAAATTATTTTAAAGTGTGGGGGTGTATATCCTGTTATAGAGTACCTGACAATCAAAGAACAAAATTTGGTCCTAAAGGAATTAAAAGTATTTTTGTAGGATATGCACAACACTCCAAAGCATATAGAATGCTATATCTAGAATCTAATGTCATTATAGAATCTATACATGTTGAATTTATTGAAAATAGATTTATAAATGACAATGTTGATGAAATGACTGAAGTAAATGAAAAACGTATTGATGCTAATAAATTGTCACTTTCTGAAATTATTACAAATAATGAAAGTAGTGATGATATGCAAATAGAACCAAGGAAAAGCCAAAGAATAAGAAAAGAAAAATATCTTGGTTCTGATTTTATTTATTCACAGTCTATAGTATTCCTTGTTGAAGGAGATAGGACAAACGTTTGTAGTCAAATTGCTATTGTATTGAATGTTGAAGAAGACCCAAAGACGTTTCAAGAAGCAATGTCTTCTAGAGACGCTGCCTTTTGGAAAGAGGCCACTGATGATGAAATGGACTCAATTATATCCAATAACACTTGGGTTTTAGTTGATCTTCCTCTTAGATAAAAGCCTATAGGTTGTAAGTGGGTCTTTAGGAGAAAGTACAATACAGATGGTTCTGTCCACACCTTCAAAGCAAGATTAGTTGCAAAAGGTTTCACTCAAAAGGAAGGCATAGACTATTTTGATACATATGCTCCTGTTGCAAGAATAACATCCATTACAGTCCTTTTATCCTTGACCTCCATTTATGATCTTTATGTACAACAAATGGATGTTAAGACGGCCTTTTTAAATGGAAACCTTAGTGAAGAAATATATATGCAACAACCTGAAGGATTTGTTCTTTCGGAAAACGAGAAGAAAGTTTGTAAATTGATAAAGTCTCTCTATGGTCTCAAACAAGCGCCTAAACAGTGGCATGAAAGGTTTGATAGTGTAATACTATCAAACGGGTTCGTACATAATAATGCAGAAAAGTGTATTTACTCTAAATTTATAAAAGAATATGGAGTAATAATTTGTTTATATGTCGATGACATGCTGATTTTTGGTACGAATCTACGAGGAATTACCGAGACCAAGAAGTATCTAACTTCAGTTTTTAAAATGAAAGACTTAAATGAAGTTAATACTATTTTGGGAATCAAAGTCAAAAGAGATAACAAGCGAATGACTTTGTCACAAGCACATTCCAATGATAAAATCCTTACTAAATTTAGTCATTTAGGAATAAAGGAGTATAATACTCCTTATGACTCTAGTGTTAAACTACCTGCAAATACTGGAAGAGCAGTAGCACAGTTGGAGTATGCAAGTGCGATAGGTAGTATGATGTATGCAATACATTGCACTAGACCCGACATAGCATTTGCTGTTTGTAAACTTTCAAGGTTTACCAGTAATCCAGGTAATGGTCATTGGAAAGCAATAAGTAGAGTACTTGGATATTTAAAATATACAAAGCACTTGGGCATTTGCTATAATGGTTTCCTTAATGTATTAGAGGTATATTCTGATGCAAGTTGGATTACAAGTGTTAATTATAATAAATTCACATCAGGATGGATATTTACTCTAGGCGGTGGAGCCATTAGTTGGGCATCCAAGAAACAAACATGTATTTCCCATTCTACTATGAAATCTGAATTCATTGCATTAGCAACTGCTGGAAAAGAAGCAGAATGGCTGAGGAATATGTTTCTTGATATAAAGTTATGGCCATAACCTATGCCAGCCATTTTCATATTCTGTGATAGTGAAACTAGAATGTGTGTTGCTCACAATAAAATATACAAGGGAAATCGAGACATATAAGCTTGAGACATGCTTATATAAGAGAATTAATTACAAATGGAGCTATAGCTATAATACATGTGAGATCAAATAAGAATTTGGCTGATCCACTTACGAAGCCATTGGGTAGAGATGTAGTACAACAAACATGTGAAAGGATGGGGCTAAGACCCTTAAATTAAATGCAAGGAATGGGAACCCCACTTCGAGTTAGTATACACTCTAACAATATAAGTTCAATGGGTAATAACAAGTAACTTGTATTTTTTAAGCACTGATCTCCTCTTTAGGAGCCCTAATTCTATTGTACTACTTACTGTTATGTGAGGAGTTAAGGAGTTGTTAAATGCTAGTTATAACAGGGGCATAAAGACAAACTCCAAAGTGCATACTGTTACATGAAGAGGTTGATTAGTCTTAATGGAATTATTAATGCCTGGAGTAACAGGGACATAGTAACTAATTCCACCTATATGAATATTGAAGTGGTGCTACTTCTAGCAAGATTTAAAGGGTTGATCTCGTAAATATTCATGAATTCAGGATAAGCACATGGTCGTAAACGTGCAAAAGCGAATACTGAATTTTCTAAGCTACTAGATAATGCTGTGTGTGTGGTACTTTCGATTTAGGCACAAGAAGTTATGGTTCAAATCTTAAGATACCAATAACTTTGTCAAAACTTTAAAGTACTTGCACTAAAGGAAAGTCCAAATCTATATAAGATACTTTCTATTATTCACAAGTGTTATGAAGTGAAATAACAAACTAGTGGGGGATTGTAAGATAGTTTGTTATTCACAAGTTGGGAAGTGGGATTGTTCCCACATCGGAAGAGAGAAGGCCTTTTTGGAGCCTTTTAAGCACTTGTCCCTTTTATGTCTTTGATTTAGGACACATACTTTTAAGTGTGTGCAACTAAGTATACTATATATTTATATATTATATAATCAAAAACTTAGACTTGGACTTGGGGCTTGGGCGCGGGCCGGGTCGGATCCTAAAGTTAATTATTTTATTTTGTGACAGAAAAATCAAATTTATTTGAATTTTAAATTTCAAAATTCGAATAAACAGTAATGTCTGTTATGAAAGGGTCCAACCATATATGTCTGTTTGTGAAACAAGACATCTTTTCTGAAAGGGTCTGTTGGTTGCCTATAAATACACAAGAATTTCCAACAAAGTGGTGTAGAAAAATCACAAGTATTATTGCAGGCTTTGTTGTATCCCGAAGAGAATCGTTTTGTATTTTCCTGAATTAGTATACAGGCGATAACTCTTTAAGGACAGTCGATTTTCACGCCTCAAAGCCATTTTTGTTTATTATTTTCTAACAGGTGGAGGTTAAGGTTGTCGGTGAATCAAGATTCAGTTATAGAACTGATAATGATTCTCAAAAAACTAGACACTTTTGTATCAGAAAAGAAGGAGAAAGCCTTCTGCTCGCAAGCATATGATCTTTGAATAGAAATGACTAGAGAAGCTCATGCCTTATCACCTGAAACCTACACTATTGAGGAAGTTTGATGGGGCTATTGGAAGTGAGGGGGTGGCCCAAGCTTCATTGACTGCAGAGGGAAATCATGACTCTGTGAAGGATATCAATGAACAGGACGTAGACTTAACTATCTCACTTCCTGCTCATCAACCCCAGCTCCTAGTGGAAAAGGAAAAAAGAAAACATGGAAAAAAATTCAAGGATCTGGGCCATCATCACCATCATGCAGTGCTTTTAATTCATCAGATTCTTCCAAGAAGGCTGGTATGAGCTCAAGTGTCCCTTCTATGGAAGCTGCCTTCTAATCTTCAGTGGTCTTATCATTTATTATAATTCTAATTTAACATGTCCTTTGTAATATTTTTTATTTTCTTTTACGGTTTACAAGTTCGTATTATTATTTCAATGATATCATGATAAATAGCGTGCTACCTTTCATGTGGTTCCATTACTTGGAAGTTGCATTGTTACTTCCCTCTTTCTTGTAGATGGTGCTTTTTCCTGGTGTGTCTTTTATGTCTGATCAATTTCATGAAATTAATTTCTCAGAATCTTCTGTGGAGTATGGAACTAGTAAAATGGCGGAAGCTTAATTATTGTATATGTTTTATTATGAGCCAATAACTCTTCGCCTTTTATTTTCACAATTGATTTGTATCTTGCAACAATGATACATCACAGTATATGGTAAATTAGACTTTCCTGCAGTTTTAACATTTTAGTTTGATTATCCCAGAGAGGATAAAAGCATTTTAAGTATGTAAGGTTGGGGTGCCGAATGCTATTCTTACTCTTTTCGTGTTGATCTGAATGTTCTTTCTTGTAGCTCTTTACTATGCAAAACGAAACACAAAAGCAGATGGAGATTATGGTTGCTGCTCCAGTTACCAAAGAAGGTAGAAGACTTGAGGCTGCTTTGGGACAGAGCGTGGAAAAACTGTCAAGGCCAATTTGGATGCTTTATGGGCTCAATTCCAAGAAGAGAGTGCAAAACAGGAGAAGTCAATTCTTGATCGTATCCAACAAATGAAAATTTTGATTTCAAACTGCTTTAACAAGGACATGCAAGGGCTAATTGAAAAAGTACTTAAGAAAAGAACTAGCTCGTTTGTGGTATATATATATATATATATANAACACTGAAATGTTAAAACATGTATATAGTATATTAAAGATTATGTATGCGTGTATTAATTAGATAGAAGTAGTAGCAAAATATTAAATGTTAAGTTACTATATATATATATATATATATATATATATATTATATTGCTAGAGAATAGGCATGACACGTGGACTAACGATGTGGTGACAAGTGGCATTTGCATCAGGTTAACAAAAAAGAATGATGAGGCACGATTAAATACCCACGGGATTTATAGAAGAAGGTACCGTATCTGACAACTGGGAAGGGGAAATAGGCACGAGATGCATGAAGGTCATAAAAGAGGAAGACTCAGGAAAAGTTACGAATATGAAAAGAGAATCAGCATTAACCCTATACACGTGATCACCTATTATTACCATAACCGTTACGAGTAATTTCAGTAACGGGCAATTAATGCAGTTAATGTTAGTAACGGGTAGGAATTAAGTGAGGGGGAGTCGTTACATCTTTGTATCCTTATACAGGGGTCCTTACCTTATTTTGTACGATCATCAGAATACTCACGAATATATGCAATCAATCTTTTAGTTTTATATCGTACGTGATTCAAGATTCTTGTTCACAATTCTTGGGAGAAAACAACGATCATCAATAAGATTTCTTTCCTTCGTTTATTATTTCAATTGCTTCTAACTCTCTAATTTTATTCTCTTATTTTTGGAAAAAGTGAAGTAAACTCGGTTATTAGAAACCCGATTTTCTTTAATTGCCTTTGACCACCAAAAACTATTTTTTGGTTAAACAAATTGGTCTGTTACCCGGAAAATAATAATCTGTTCACTTTCCATACTTTTATTTGTAGCAACTACTACTAACAAAATCCTTCAGGTGGGTAAGACAGTTCAAGAAAGACAACAAGATGGAACTCCACCACACCATATGCCCACATCAACTCCACAACGTTTACGAGACAGTTTACCTGAAAGGTCCACTACTCGTAATGATGAGCAATAAGTTGGTGAGCAAGCCAGCAAGCAGGATAACTTAAGGCAGATGATTGCACAATAATTTGGTGAAGTTTTGCGCGCTTTTGCAAGTAGGTTGCCCAATGTTGAGCAGAACCCTCCACCAGTAAATACAACTCTGAAAAACTCTCGTTCAGGGCTTGCTAACTCACGAAGTGGAGAAATACCAAACGATTCTGGTGTCACGACCCAAAATCACTCCTTAGGAGTCGTGATGGTACCTAGTCCCTAGGACTAGGTAAGCCTAACACATATTGAGTTATTAACATGAACTAGTAGTTCCCGAACCAACAACCATCAAGAATATACAACATCCCAAAATCGGTAGTACAAGTTATAAGCCTTTCTAAGAGTAACTAAGAATATCAAATACGTCACTATTTGGAGTAGAAGTAAACGTAACAAAGTAAAGCTCTTGAAGGTGACTCCGAGGACTGCGAGCATAGTGGCATGTATACTTTGAAGTCTTCGTAGAAAATCTCCAACAGCTATCTAACGATCGGCAGACTCAAAGGTACCTGGACCTGCACAAAAATGTGCAGAAGCGCATCATGAGTACACCACAGCAGTATCCAGTAAGTATCAAGACTAACCTCGATGGAGTAATGACGAGGTACAGTCGAGACACCTACTAGACATAATAACCTGTGCAAAGTATTAATACAAACTAACAGAGGAATGAATATCAATATAACACTAGCAAATGGAAAGTAGAAGCAATGCCTAGCAACAAGGAGTAAACAGGTGATAATGCCGCAAAGTAATCAGAACACAATTAAGGTACCAATGCAACCAACTAAGGAAAAGAAATGACAACCAAGTAATCAACCATTCTTTCACAAGGTTTACACAAGAATCTGTCACGACCATAATTTTCCTTCGTAGGATGTCGTGATGGCACCTAGTCTCTAAGACTAGGTAAGCCTAACATTTGATAACAACTTGACAGATATAATTAACAGAAATACTAAAACAGGTCTAATAAACTCATAAAATCTTCTGAAATAGAATCTCAACAAATGATATCCCAAACTGGTGGAACTGAGTCATAAGCTCTACAGAGTAATACTAAAGTGTCTACTACATCACTGTTTGAATGAAGATACAACAGGAAGTAAAAATAAGGGAAGGAGACTCCGAGGCCTGCGGACGTAGGGAAAGTATACCTTGAAGTCTCCAAAGCAGCTACTGAAATCAACTCTAGTGCCCGACACGGTCAAGTACCTGGATCTGCACAAAAATATGCAAAAGCGTAGCATGAGTACACCACAACGGTACCCAATAGTATCAAGCCTAACCTCGGTAGAGTAGTGACGAAGTCAGGTCAAGATACCTACTAGGATATAAATAAACAATATGAAAAACATAAGAATGAATAAAAATGGAAGGCTGAGAAATATACGAAACAAGTTGCTAGAATGAACTAATACCGAAATTTTAAACACGAAATACATAAAGGAAGCAACTAAAGAGAACCAAAAGAATCATATACGGACAACAACTGATAGAACAAGGAAGAACGAAATAACAAAAAATGTTTCCACCAAAACTCTTTGCAACATGAGATAAACAACAAGAATCACAACGAGGTACCACCTCGTGTACAATAAGAATCACAACCGAGGTACCCGCCTCTTACTCATAATTCACAATCTCAATCACAATCTTTCCTTATACCGCCGCGTGAGCCATACATTTAAATAGGTTTTGAAAACAAATTTCCCGAAATAGCTACACGTACTTTAGCCCACCTTATGACCCTGCGTGACTTTACGTAGTTCCCCTACAAGCAACACGCATATAAGTTCCACCTTATGTCGCTGCATGCACATTAACCCCTAGCCTTATACCGTCTCATGTGCGTCAATATCACATTACAATAACAACTCGCACCACAAGTGCCCATATATCACAACTTGCTAACATTCAACAATATCAATATTTCCACAATAATAGCCCATGGCTCCACCACAATGTGTACAAGAATATCAATAACAACAATGAATGTAAAAATGCTCAACAAGGAAGATGCCTCAACAATAAAATTTTGCCTCAAGGTGATACGACTTTCACAACTTCAACACCAATAACTCAACAATAAGAAAGATAATGTGTAACCCCGAACTAAATACAAATAACTCACAATAGAAGAGATAACATGACTTCAAATAGGAATGCTAGCAACGAAAGAGATAACTTGCAACAATGACCTAAAATAATGATAATCAACAAGGAAAGAGAAAATGTACAATAAAAGAGGCAACAAGTTCAACTAAAGAATAAGAGAAAAATATTAAGTAAGATGTGAACAAGTATTAACAAGTCATTTAAGGCATGTGAAGATAGACTAACACGAATCGGAGTAGATTGACTGTGAGAATTTAGAACATGTTATAACAATTCAATTAAAGCATGGAAAGAGTCTAAGTAGCCTAAACCGGTCAAATATCACGTGCAACCCGTGTACCCACTCGTCACCTTGCGACACGGCTTTCACATAACACAAATGACATAATCAATCCCCATTCCTAAGGGGTAGTTCCCCCACATAAAGTTAGGCAAGAAACTTACCTCAACTAGGCCAATTCAATCCTCGGAAATAGCTTTTCCCCTAAAATTTGCCTCCACACGGCTCAAATTTAACCAAAATCGACTTAATATCATCAAACAATACAAGGGAATTCAATTACAATAGAAAAAGCTATCATCTTTACACTTTTCCCAAAAAGTCAACAAAAGTCAAGCCGAGGCGTTTCAAAATCTGAGTCCAAATCGACTATCAAAACTCAATTTCTATTTCAAAAACTTGATAAAGTTTCACAGATTTTCACTTTGATTCACATGATTATGATATTAAAATCTGAGATATATTGATGCAATATGATTAGAAATAGATTAGAATCATTTACCTAAAGTTTGTAGGTGAAAATCCCCTCTCCAAATCGCCTCCTGCCGAGTTTAGGGTTAAAAAATGAGAGAATGTTTTCAAAAATCCCGTCTCCCAGCCCTTTGTACCAGCTGCAGATGTAGCATTTGCGATAAAGGGTTTGCATTTGCAAACCCTCGCACTTGCGGACCAGGGCTTGCATTTGCGAACCCTAAAAACCTTAGAAATCAATGCAATTGCGATAGAGGCTTCGCAATTGCAAAGCTGGACCGAACCGCAAAAGCGAACAATTGTTCGCAAATTCGAACATAACCAAAATCGTGTTGCCTTCACAAATGCAAAGGGAAAGTCGCAATTGCGACATGTGTTCCCCTATTGTCGCCTATGCAATTGCGAGGATGGTTCTCGCAATTGCGATAATTGAGCACCAGCAACACCAGCAGTTCAATTTCATTTCAAAACCATTTCGAGACATGTCCGAAATTCATCCGAGCCCTCGGGGCTCCAAACTAAACATCCACAGAAGTCTCAAAACATCATAGAAAACTCACTTGCGTGATCAAAACACAAAAATAACATCTAAAACTACGAACCGAACACTAAAACGCATGAATCTCAAAGTAAAGTTCAGCCATGTCTAAAATTTCAACTAAACGTCCGAGTCCTATCAAATCAACTCCAAACGACACCAAATTTTGCAGACAAGTTTTAAATACAATAACAGACCTATTCCAAGTCACAAAATCAAATTCCGAGCTCGATAGATAAAAGTCAATCTACAGTCAAACTTTCCAACTTCAAATTGCCAAATTTCGGCAAATCAACCTTCGGACTTTCGAAATCAATTCTGGGCATACGTCCATGTCCGAAATCACGATATGAAGATATTGGACCCATAAAAACATTATTTGGGATCATTTTCACAAAAGTCAAAGTTTGGTCATCATTTCTAATTTAAAGTTCAAAGTCAAGAATCACAGGGTCCAAATAAGCTTCTCGAAAGCTTCCCGAAATGATACTAACAAACCCCGCAAGTCATAAAACTATAAACACACATGTGTGAAGCATAAAAAGGGGAAACGGGGCGTAACTACACAAAATGACCGGTCGGGTCGTTATAGAATCACCTAGGTACTACATCTCAAAATCACGAGTCACGAGCCCCAAATCACGAATCATAATCACATGGCATTTCGTACTCACATTACCAATCATAACCACATGGAAAACTAACGTTCCAGTACCATTACTACCTCAGATCTGCATGGACAACTCACGTGCCAGTGATAACAATATCCTACATCTGCACGGACCACTCACATGCCAATATTAAAAATATCTCACATCCGCACAAACAACTCACGTGAAAACAGTAACAATATTTCATATCCACATGGACAACTCACAAGCCAACAGTAACAATATCTCATATTCGCACGGACAACACACGTTCCAACAGTATAATATCTCATATCCACAGCGACAACTTGCGTGCCAACAGTCCAATCTATGCATAGAAGGCATGTATACAAGAACACATGTACATGATCAATAAACATCAAGACTCATACTCCTGGACTGATATAGGTGACATGTTACGGTGTATGCTTGTGCAAGTGTACTATCACTATTCAAGTCAACAGGTAAAATCAGAGACACCGAGTAGCACATTGGAAACAACACCACAAAATCAGTAATATGCATGACACTCACAAAAAGGTCACACTACACAAATATCATCAATAACATCTCCCTAAGCCATCACAAATCATCCCCGACTTCGCTCACCTTGTCTTGCCGCGTGCGTAATAATAAAGTAAATGCCTCCATGAGTGCATAATAATCATCCTACCTTGTCTCGCCGCATGCATAAACCAAATATATATATCCCGCCTTGTCACACGCATGTGCAAATATCAATAATAACAATAGCACGGACAACTCACTTGCAAACACCCCGACAATCCTCTAAACAATCCCACATGTGCCAAAAATATAAACACAATATAATAACTCGCACCACATATGCCCATAAGCCACAACCACACATAGCCCATGGCTCAACAACACTGAGTACAACAACAACAATAATAACATGGGAGTACGTCAAGTAAATCGGCGCAAAAATTACAACAACACAGCAAAACTGAAGGACAAGCTCAACAATGAAAGACATAACAAGTAATAATGACCTCAAATAAGAATAAATCAACAATGAGAGAGATAACAGGTAACAGCAACTTCAAATAAGGATAACTCAACTATGAAAGAGATAACATGACAAATAAAGAGGCAACAACTTGGATAGAGCATGTAAGAGTATAATTGGCAATAAGATATAGAACATACTAACAACTTCAAATAAAGCATGTAAGGTTGACTTAACAATCGAGGATATAACATAATAGGGCAAATTCACTTTAATGTACATAAGAAACCATAGAGTCTAAACCGGTTAAATTTCCACATATAAGGCCGTGTACGCACTCGTCACCTCGTATACACGTCTTCCAAGTAATTCAAATAATGCAATCAAACCAATCCCTATGGGATAGTTCCCCCACACAAAACAAGATACCTACCTCAACTAGGTCAAATCAACACTTAACAATAGCTTTTCCTTCAAAATTCGCCTTCGCGACACAAATCTAACCAAAAATGACTTAATAACATCAACCAATGCAATGCAATAAAAACCAATTATGATCAATAAAGCTATGATCTTTACACAATTTCCCAAAAGTCAACTGGCCCGCCCAGTCGAAACCCGGGTGCAAGGGTAGATTCCGACTAGCCAAAACCCGATGAGTCTATATATGTATTTTGTTTCAAAATCTAAGTCCAAATCGACTCTCAAAATCCAAATTCTCATTTTTCAAAACTTTGATAAAAATTCCACAAAATTCCTCCATATTCTCATAAATTTGATGTTAAATCTAAGATATAATCATGAAATATAGTTGGAAATTGATTAGAATCACTTACCCAATGATTGTAGGTGAAAATCCCCTCCCTAAATCGCCTCCTATTGAGTCTAGTGTTCAAAAATGAGAGAAATAAATTGAAATCCCGACTTCCAGGCCTTATGTTCAGGCACAGGTGTCGCAAATGCGATCTGGGTTCGAATTTGCGAACCCCGCAAATGCGAAGAATGATTGCAAAAGCGACATTCATCATATCCCTGCTAACGTCGCAAATGCAAAAATTTCATCGCAAATGCGAAGACTGAACATTTTGTAAAAGCGACCTAATGATCGCAGTTGCTATCACTGCCTAGCCCAGACCCCCATCGCAAAAGGGAACAAATGTTCGCAAATGCGAACCTAAGAGAACCCACCTAACCTCGCAAATGTGATCCCATCCTTGCAATTGGGAGAGTCGCAATGCGATCCGTATCTTGCGAATGCGAGACCTGAAGCACCTGTGCGAAACAAGCAGAACTTAAACTCTATCAAAAACTCTAAAACGCGTCCGAAACACACCCGAGCCCTCAGGGCTGCGCACCAAATATCAACACAAGTCTAGAAATATCATACGAACTTGCTCATGCGATCAAAACATCAAAATAACATCCGGAACCACGTATCGGACATCAAAACGAATGAAATTAACATTGAAACTCAAGAACTTCTAAAAACACAACTACACGTCTTATTCCTATCAAATCAACTCGGAATGACGCCAAACTTTTAAAACAAGTTCCAAATAGCAAATCGGACCTATTCCAATTCCCAAAACCAAAATCCGAACCCGATAGACATAAAGTTAAACCATGGTCAAACCTAAGGAGTTTCAAAACCTTTAATTGCCAACTTTTGGCGAAACATGCCAAAGCAACCTAGGAACCTCCAAATTTAATTTTGGGCATACGCCCAAGTCCAAAATCACGATACGAACCCACTGGAGTCATCAAAACACCGTTCTGAGGTCGTTTCCACAAAAGCCAAACCTCAGTCAACATTTCCAACTTAAGCTTCTACAATGAGAATCACTCATCCAAATCAATCGCGAAACATCCGAAAATCGAATCCGACCATACACACAAGTCATAATACGCAATATGAAGTGACTCAAGACCTCGAACCACTGAACGAAATGCTAAAAGCTCAAAATGACCAGTTAGGTCGTTACATCCTCCCCCTCTTAAACAAACATTTGTCCTCGAACGGGCCAAGAGTCGTTCCTAGTCATCAAATCATTGTACAAACTCACCATACACATGTACACGGGTGATCCCACGTCACCTCAAACCACATAATCCCGACAACGCCATCTAAACAGAAAATTATTCCTTGCACTCATGCCGATAACCATAGAATCAAATTTCCACACCTACCAACGGCCTTATTCTCACAACGAACACATTGTGAAATCCTCAACTAGTTGAATAGCTCATGCATACATCTATAAGGTATAGCCACATGACGTTACACTTCGCCCATATGCCCATAGCAATAACTCTAACCATAATAGCTATCCATTACCAAAACCGGTACCGGTAGATAATCTCATATTGACTAGAACCTTGTTCCAAACCTTCCCAATATCGATAGCAAGAAACATGTGAAACTCATAACTACTCACCCGTCAACCAAGACACATCAAATGTCGGGCGCATACATTGCAATCCAATCCAACAAGTGCAAATTGAATAAAATTGAACTTGGAATGA
Organism: Nicotiana attenuata; assembly: GCF_001879085.1. Classification (NCBI taxonomy): domain Eukaryota; kingdom Viridiplantae; phylum Streptophyta; class Magnoliopsida; order Solanales; family Solanaceae; genus Nicotiana; species Nicotiana attenuata. The sequence goes on from NW_017670800.1 coordinate 58,311, forward strand.
GAAACATATGAGAGAACTTTCAAACAAGTCCAACAGGTACAACTCCCCATCGGCGACATACTACGGGCCCAATCCACAAGGAAGAAACAAGGCACACGCAACCACCACAACGGATCTTACCCTAACATAACCCTGCCGCGACACCTAGCCCGGTACAAATACACCTATCCACAAGGAACACCAGGTTCCCATCCTCCACTCAAAATCACAAGTAAGATAAACATCTCAACAACTAAAACTCTACTAACTCAATCCCGTAGAACCAAAACCACAAATGTAACAGACTTCCAACACCTGTAGAGCACCCAAATTGCAAGTCGGGCCAAACCATCCAGAAATCACATCAAAACCTACCGTATTAACTAACAAAAGATCCACCAAAGCCTCATGGCCCTCATAAGCGACCAAACCAGGACGATAGACATGGGATATCACAATAGAATCCCCCAACTGGTGGCACATGAACAGAGTTCAAGAATCACAAAACATAACCACATATGAGGTAAAGTAGGATGAAGCTTAACAATAAATGGGACTGGATCAAAATAATATTAATGCATCTCTATAACCAGCCAAAACCATTGAGCGGCACGCATCTCGGATGGTCTGGGGAACAAAGTCTCTCAAAAACATCTTTGAAACTGAGTCCAAGTGAGTGGTGTTGCATCAGCTGGCCTACCCTTCTTGTAAGTCTGCCGCCATTAATACGCTGCTCTTGACAGCTGAAATGTAGTAAAGGCAACTCCACTCACGTCCACAATACCCATGGTGCGGAGAATACGGTGACACTTCTCTAGAAAATCTTGTGCATCCTTGGTAAATATGCCACTGAAAGTAGGAGGATTATAATTCTTGAACCCCTCAAGTGTAACAACCCGAACGGTCATTTTTAGAATTCACGCCCCAATCCCCCATTAACTGTTTTCCCTAAGTTCATTTCTTCTATTTTGTTTGCCGGGACGTTTGGTGTTGAGTTTTGGAGAGTTTTGGGACACTTAGTCCCTAAATGAGAGCTTAAGAGTTGAAAAATGGTCCGTAATCAGAACAGTGTGAAGACGACCTCGGAATGGAAACCCGATGGTTACGTTAGCTCCGTTAGGTGATTTCGGAGTTGGGAGCATGTTCGGAATGTATTTTGGAGGCTCGTAGCTCATTTAGGCTTGAAATGCCGAAGTTTGGATTTTTGAAGTTTCCGGTCAGATAGTGAGTTTTTGATCCGAGGGTCGGAATGGAATTTCGGAAGTTGCAGTAGTTCCGTCATGTCATTTGGGATGTGTGTGCAAAATTTCAGGTCATTCGGACGTGGTTCGGGTAGGTTTTTGATCGAAAGCGTGTTTGGTTGGAATTTGAAGTTCTTAGGCCTGAATCTTTGATTAATTCGGGTTTCTGGTGTTGTTTAGGTGTTTTCAAGATTGGTACAAGTTTGAATAAGGTATTAGGTGGTATTGGTACTTTTGGTTGAGGTCCCGGGGGCCTCGGGATGATTTCGGGTGGTTAACGGAAGAGTTTTGGAAGTTGAGAAATAGCAGCACTGCTGCTTCTGGTATCTTTCCACTTCTGCGGCCTGGGAGCCGCAGAAGCGGCCTTTGTCGTCGCAGAAGCGAGATTAGCCCTCCCTCTCAGGAACCGCAGAAGCGGTCGCCATTCCGCAGAAGCGGAACCGCAGGAGCGTTATGTGTCCGCAGAAGCGGACTCTGGTCCATTAAGTGAAAACCGCAGAAGCGGTTGTTTTTCCGCATATGCGGGACCGCAGAAGCGGTCCCTTGTCCGCAGAAGCGGAAATCCCTGGGCAGAAATAGAAATGTCGAGGGTTTGAGTTCATAAGTTACAAAATCAATTGAGAGCTCGGGAGAGGGCGATTTTGAGTGGGTTTTGAAGAGAAGATTTATTNGTGGAAAGGGTTGGATAAGACCTTTGTGAACATCATTGTAGGACATGAGTTATTGACTTGTTTTCCCTATTGCTGTGTTGTGGCCTTAGGAGTTGGATTGTGATTCTGCCGTCATTTCCTATCCTCATTTATTATATTCTCGTTGTTACTTGTTGTATTTTTCCCTTATTGTGAATTGTAGCATTCTTGGTCACTCATGCAGTCTTTACATATTTATATGTCATTTCCATTATTCCTATGATTATACTGTTTATTGACCGGTAGGTGCCTTGACTGTTCCTCGTCACTACTCCACCGAGGTTAGTCTTGATACTTACTGGGCACCGCCGTGGTGTGCTCATGCTACTCTTCTGCACATTTTTGTTGTGCAGATACAGGTACTCCCACTCAGTTCTGTCAGCCTTGGAAGGAGGCGTATCGGTAGAGACTTCGAGGTATATCTGCTACGTCCGCAGACCGAGGAGTCCCTTTCCAGCTTTCTGTAATAAGTATAGCTCTTTCAGTATTTCTCCTTTGTATAGATATTCTTGAGTCAGAGCCTCTTATGTATCCCTTAGCTTGTGATTTGTGAGTTTCCGGGTTTTGGGAATGTTGTTAGCTTCGAGAACTGTTGTGGTATGTGCCGAGCGGCACCTTAAACACCGTTTATTTTACTATTTCAGTTTTATTTACTTCTACTGCAATTATGGTTTATCTTCCGCATTGTTAGGCTTACCTAGTCGTAGGGACTAGGTGCCGTCACGACTTGTTCACGGAGGGCGAACTGGGGTCGTGACAAGTTGGTATCAGAGCTCTAGGTTCATAGGAGTCACAGATCACAAGCCGGTTTATTAGAGTCTCGTGGATCGGTACGGAGACGTCTGTTCTTATCTGCGAGAGGCTATGTAACCGTTAGGAAAATTCCACTTCATCTGATTTCCCTGTCGTGCGAGATTTTTGACATCCACAATCCTAAACCTCTGTCTTCTACTCTCTCACAGATGGTGAGGACACGTACTACCCGAGGTGATCAGGCACCCGCACCCCTTGCTGCAGCCGTCGGAGGTCGGGCCGGGGTAGAGTTCGAGGACACGCACGTGGTGCAGCGAGAGCACCTGCACGAGCTGCCGCCGAGGTACCACCAACAGATCCAGCCGGAGTCCAGGCACCTGACACGCCTACCACTACTACTACTCCAGCCCTTCAGGAGACTTTGGCACAGTTCATGAGTATGTACACCACTTTGGCTCAGGGAGGATTGCTTCCCCTTGCTATAGCCACATCCCAGGCCGGGGGAGGAGCACAGACTTCCGCACCCGCACTACTGAGCAGCAAGCACATGTTGAGCAAGTCCCAGAGATTATTCCCGCACCGCCTGCGGCACCAGTTCAGCCCGAGGGCATGGCAGCGGCTTCCGAGCAGGAGCAGATGAGACTAGAGAGGTTCAAGAAGTATGATCCTCCGGTGTTCAGTGGATTAGCATCAGACGATGCCTTGGGGTTTCTTGATGAGTGTTACCGTATTCTTCGTACTATGGGTATCTCTGGATCGAGCGGGGTTTCTTTCACTACTTTTCAGCTTCGAGGAGCCGCCTATGATTGGTGGCGCACCTATGAGTTACACAGCCCAGACGAGGCAGCTTCACTGACTTGGACCCAGTTTTCAGATATGTTTCTGAGAGAGTTTGTTCCTCAGAGCCTCAGGGATGCATGGCGCGCGGAGTTTGAGCATTTGCGCCAGGGTGCTATGACCGTCTCGGAGTATGCTGTCCGTTACACCAGTTTGGCTAGACACGCCTCAGCCTTGGTTTCTACTGTTCGCGAGAAGGTTCGTCGGTTCATTGAGGGGCTCATTCCTAGCATCAGGTCCAGCATGGCCCGTGAGTTGGAGATGGATATTCCATATCAGCAGGTGGTGAATATTGCTAGGAGGATAGAGGGTATGCATACTAAAGAGAGAGAGGGCAGGCAGGGTCATGAGGGAGAGAGCAGCCGAGATCAGGAGAGAGAGCTTGAGGAGGCGAGGAGGCCTCGTAGGCCGGTGAGATATACTTGTCCTTATTTTGGAGGCAGGGCGCGTCATGGTAGAGGTTTTGCAGGTCAGCCAGTTCAGTTCGCGCTTCAGGCTTTGCATGGTGACTCAGGAGCTCATAGGTCTCGGAGTACCCTCATCGCACAGTTCCCACCGCCTCGTCAGCAGAGAGGGTGCTTTGAGTGTGGAGATACTAGCCACATGATGAGAGATTGTCCCAAACTTCGGACCGGTGTGTCCCAGCGAGGTATTCCAGCAGGTAGAGGGCGACCAAGAGGGGGAGGCCCGGCTCGTTGATGTGTTCATATAGTAGGCTTGAGGCTGGTGCGCCAGTTGAATGACATTCAGGTACAGATTCGGTTTGTTATAGAGGGGCACTATCTGCAGTTCACCACAGTTCTGCTTATCGGGGTGAGTTCCCTTATTTGTTGTTCCATTTATGAGTGTGTTTCATGATTGTACTCTGTCTACGTGATTATTCTGTTGGGAGGTTCTATGAGTGATAGCTGTGTCTATCATCCGTTCCTAGCTGATGTCGAGAGTTATGAGGCTAGTAGTAAATTCATGTTGTCTGTTTCGGTAGGTTTGATGTGATCTCTGAGTATTCTTGGTTACGAGCTGTGATTTCTATGCTCCACCGGTGTGGGAACCAGCCTGTGTTGTAATTGTAGACGGAATTGATCTAGTGAGAGTCTCTAGATGGGTTGATGTGTGCCCTACTTGTGATTCAGTAATGAGGGCGGGACCCTGGTGAATTCAGGTGATTTGATATGTTGAGACCGGGTGGTGTACTGCGGTGAGAAGTTATATCAGTATAAGATCATTGTGAATCTTTTATATGCTTTCATTCTTTCTTGTTAGATGTTTTGTCGATTTGTGTTTTAGAAGAATCTGTGCTAGTTTGATTTGTTTGTTAGTTCCTTATGTGTTTCCTTTCTCATATTCAGTCATTTACGTTCTATACTTCTTGAGTTTTAGCTTGTGGGGTGTGTACCCGTTGGTGTTGGCTGAGATTTGGTTATTCGGGCATTTTGTTATGCGGTTTTTTTGGTTATTGTATCATGGCCAGTGTTGTGGAGGTTTGAAAAGAGTTCCTGTTGAATATGAGGCTTATGGCCGATACGGATTTGATCTCAGGCAAGTATTGCTATCAGAAATGGTATTGTGGGCCTATGGGTGATGTGTCATATTGCGTGGTTGTACCCTGTGTGTGTTGGCTTGTATTGAAATAGCTGGTTGAGACTGATACCGGATATGGATTTAGGATCGGGTCTTTTGGAAACGGATGGAAGGTGAGAATTCTGGCTTGAAGGCCTATTGGTATTGTTAGAAAGGTTAAATTTGAGATGGTGTCGTCAGGCTTAAGTGGATTAGGGTGACGTGGGATCACCCGCGGGTGTATGTTGGAAGTTCTCACTCAGTGACTTGAAGACTCCAGGTATGTTCTCTATGCTCGTTCGAGGACGAACGAATGTTTAAGTGTGGGAGGATGTAACGACCCGACCGGTCATTTTTAGAATTCACGCCCCGATCCCCCATTAACTATTGCCCCTAAGTTCATTTCTGCTATTTTGGTTTGCCGGGACGTTCGGTGTTGAGTTTTTGAGAGTTTTGGGACACTTAGTCCCTAAATGAGAGCTTAAGAGTTGAAAAATGGTCCGTAATCAGAACAGTGTGAAGACGACCTCGGAATGGAAACCCGATGGTTCCGTTAGCTCCGTTAGGTGATTTCGGGGTTGGGAGCGTGTTCAGAATGTATTTTGGAGGCTCGTAGCTCATTTAGGCTTGAAATGCCGAAGTTTGGATTTTTGAAGTTTCCGGTCAGATAGTGAGTTTTTGATCCGAGGGTCGGAATGGAATTTCGGAAGTTGCAGTAGTTCCGTCATGTCATTTGGGATATGTGTGCAAAATTTCAGGTCATTCGGACGTGGTTCGGGTAGGTTTTTGATCGAAAGCGTGTTTGGTTGGAATTTGAAGTTCTTAGGCTTGAATCTTTGATTAATTCGGGTTTCTGGTGTTGTTTAGGTGTTTTCAAGATTGGTACAAGTTTGAATAAGGTATTAGGTTGTATTGGTACTTTTGGTTGAGGTCCCGGGGGCCTCGGGATGATTTCGGGTGGTTAACGGAAGAGTTTTGGAAGTTGAGAAATAGCAGCACTGCTGCTTCTGGTATCTTTCCGCTTCTGCGGCCTGGGAGCCGCAGAAGCGGCCTTTGTCGTCGCAGAAGCGAGATTAGCCCTCCCTCTCAGGAACCGCAGAAGCGGTCGCCATTCCGCAGAAGCGGAACCGCAGGAGCGTTATGTGTCCGCAGAAGCGGACTCTGGTCCATTAAGTGAAAACTGCAGAAGCGGATGTTTTTCCGAATATGCGGGACCGCAGAAGCGGTCCCTTGTCCGCAGAAGCGGAAATCCCTGGGCAGAAATAGAAATGTCGAGGGTTTGAGTTCATAAGTTACAAAATCAATTGAGAGCTCGGGAGAGGGCGATTTTGAGTGGGTTTTGGAGAGAAGATTTATTGGGTAACGTCTCTTAATCCCTTCTAGTTATATTTTATTATTTTGTAGCTAAATCCATCATTTAAAATTCGAATTTGGGACTAAAATTGGAGGAATTTGGTTAGAACTTCTTAGGCCAAACTTTGGGATTTTGAGTGAGCATTTGACCTTCGATTTGGGAGATTTTTATATGGTTAGACTCGTGAGAGTACGAGGGTTCTGAAAATGTAAAAATTATCCGATTCCGAGTTGTTGGCCTGAGGGGTATTTTGGTCATTTTGCCTAATTTCACGCCTTAGCTTTGAATTAAATAGTATAATCAGTTGCTCGAGATGTTAGTTACAATGTGTAATTTAATTGAATAGATTTGGGCCATTTGGAGTCGAGTACTCGTAGCAAGTACGTGGTTGCTGGTTGATTTTAGCCGGTTCGAGGTAAGTATTTTGCCTAACCTTGTGTAGGGGACTTCCCCTTAGGATTTGAGTCTTCTTTGTTGATTGTATTCCCTGTACGCGAGGTGACGAGTGCGTGCTCGGATTTATTTTTGGAAAATTGCCCTTTTAGTCTCTTAGGTACTTGTAATCACCGAATATGAAGTTGTTCTTGATACGATTGATTTCCCTGTTATTAGTTCCACCTTTACACGACTTACTTGGAATTTATCTGCCCTTTTTCGTTATTCTTGTTGCCTAAATGACTTTTACTTGTTTAACTGTAGACATTTGCCCTTCTGTAGTCACATTATCATTCCTAACTGCTTGTCTTTATCTGTAAAGCATTATTTCTATCTCTCGTGTAATTAATTGGTCTTAATTGGAAAGAAGTTAGATATCCTATGTTTAGTCGAAACTTCCTTAATTGTAATTATTTGATCCATGTTAACTTCCTTGTTGTAGAACTGAGTATTATGGAATCGTTGTTTCGTATTATTTCTCCCTTGTTGAGTTGTTCTTATTGCGCTTAGTATTTCTCTGTTACAGTTATTTCCTTGTACGTTAGTTGTACCGTCTTTTGGTGAACGGAATCTCTTGAGTTGACTCTCTTGCTTTGTTCCTGTATATATTGTCATTTGTTGATATTGTGATGCACGAGGTTTCTGCCGTGCGGTTGTTGATATTGTGATGCACGAGGTTTCTGCCGTGTGGTTGTTGATATTGTGATGCACGAGGTTTCTGCCGTGCGGTTGTTGGTATAATGATGCACGAGGTTTCTTCCGTGCGGTTGTTGTTGAAGGGTTGCACGAGGTCTTTGCCGTGCTATTGTTGTTATTGATGTTTTGCACATGCGGCGTAATAAGGCGGGATATGCTATATGCTTATATGTGGGTTGCGCATGTGGCGGAATAAGGTGGGAACATTGTGATGCACGTGTGGCGAAATAAGGCGGTGCTTATTATGTTATTAATTGCACACGTGGCGAAATACGGTGGGCTATGTTAGGGGATGATTGTGGAGAATTGTGACGGCCTGCGGAGGCATTCTTATTTGTTTAATAATGTGATTGTGGGTTGCTTACCGGTATGAGCTTTATCGCTTGGAAGTTATGAGGAAACATCGCACGTGCGGTCCGTTCTCCTTTTCATGTTTACTAGCTGGTAGAATTTTGTTAGAAACATTTGCACAAGCATACACGTAGCTGAACACCCCTATTAGAGGTGAATTCCTCGTGATTTTGCTAAGGGTGGAGGTACGCCCTCGTTTATCCATTATATTTGTGAGACTGGCCCTAGTTAGCCAGTTAGTTGTTGGTATGACCATGAGATTGATGGGGCATAGGATGCCAATTGTTAGATTTCAGATGCCGGGTCTTCACGAGTTGTGGTTTATCCGAGACTTGGTGAAATTGTGGAAAGGGTTGGATAAGACCTTTGTGAACATCATTGTAGGATATGAGTTATTGACTTGTTTTCCCCATTGCTGTGTTGTGGCCTTAGGATTTGGATTGTGATTCTGCCGTCATTTCCTATCCTCATTTATTATATTCTCGTTGTTACTTGTTGTATTTTTCCCTTATTGTGAATTGTAGCATTCTTGGTCATTCATGCAGTCTTTACATATTTATATGTCATTTCCATTATTCCTATGATTATACTGTTTATTGACCGGCAGGTGCCTTGACTGTTCCTCGTCTCTACTCTACCGAGGTTAGTCTTGATACTTACTGGGCACCGCCGTGGTGTGCTCATGCTACTCTTCTGCACATTTTTGTTGTGCAGATATAGGTACTCCCACTCAGTTCTGTTAGCCTTGGAAGGAGGCGTATCGGTAGAGACTTCGAGGTATATCTGCTACGTCCGCAGACCGAGGAGTCCCTTTCTAGCTTTCTGTAATAAGTATAGCTCTTTCAGTATTTCTCCTTTGTATAGATATTCTTGAGTCAGAGCCTCTTATGTATCCCTTAGCTTGTGATTTGTGAGTTTCCGGGTTTTGGGAATGTTGTTAGCTTCAAGAATTGTTGTGGCATGTGTCGAGCGGCACCTTAAACACCGTTTCATTTTACTAGTTCAGTTTTATTGCAATTATGGTTTATCTTCTGCATTGTTAGGCTTACCTAGTCGTAGGGACTAGGTGCCGTAACGACTTGTTCACGGAGGGAGAACTGGGGTCGTGACATCAAGCCTCTTTTGCTCCTCCGTTGATGCCTCTGGCCTAACCTCAGGCTGAACCGGAATAACAGGCTTTACTGGCATAATACCCGGAAACTGACCAATGTGAGCTCGCTGCTCTGGAGTATAGGCGGCGGGAGTCTGAGCTCCTCCCCTAGTCTGTGAAAGAGTCGGTGCAACTGTAAATCAATCCTGCCTGAGCCAATGAACCAAACATGCTCAGGAGCTGCGCTAAAGTCTCCTAAAGTCCAGGGGCCGGCGCCTCCGGTGCCTGGCCCCCAACTAGAACTACTGGTGGCTCCTCAACTGCTGCTCTGGTAGGTGCTCTGGCTATAACACGTGCTCCTCCTCGGCCTCTGCCTCTGCCCCGACGTCTAGCAATACCGGCTCCGGGGCCAGCATCATCGGTAACTGCAGCTCGTGTCCTCACCATCTGTGAGAGAATAGAATGACAAGGGCTCAAACTCTGAAATCAATAAACTCGCATGATAGGAATGAAAGAAGTGAAGTTTTCTAATAGTTCTGTAGCCTCTAGAAGTTAAGTATACATGCCTCTATACCGATACGCAAGACTCTACTACACTTGCTTATGACTCCTAGCACCTATGAACCTAGAGCTTTGATTTCATAGCTTTGATGCCAACTTGTCACAACCCAAAATCCCTCCTTAGGAGTCATGATGGTACCTAGTTGCTAGGACTAGGCAAGCCTAACACGGTGAGTTATTAACATATTTAAACCAATTAACCATTAAACATGAACTAGTAGTTCCCGTACATAACCAACAACCATCAATAACATACAACATCCGAAAATCAGTAGTACAAGTCATAAACCTTTCTAAGAGTAACTAAGAATATCAAACACATCACTGTTGGAGTATAAGTAAAAAGTATCAAAGGAAAGCACCAGAAGTGACTTTGAGGCCTGCGATCGTAGAGGCATGTATACCTTGAAGTCTCTATAGCAAATCTCCAATATCTAGCTAACGACCGGCACGCTCAGAGGTACCTGGATCTGCACAAAAATGTGCAAAAGCGTAGCATGAGTACACCATAGCGGCACCTAGTAAGTATCATGATTAACCTCGGTGGAGTAGGGACGAGGTACAGTCGAGACACCTACTAGACATAATAACCTGTGCAAGTATTAATCCAAACTAATAGACGAACAAATATAAATATAAAGCTAAACATGGAAAGAATAACAATGTATCACAAGCAAATGGAAAGTAGAAGCAAAACATTGCAACAAGGGGTAAACAGGTGATAATGCCGCAAAATAATCAGAACGCAGTTAAGGTACAAGTGAACCCAACTAAGGAAAAGCAACGACAACCAAATAATCAACCGTTTTTCACAAGGTTTACGAAAGAATCACTCCCAAGTACTACACCTCATAATTACGAGTCACGGGCCCCAAATCATGAATCATAATCACATGGCATTTCATGCCCACATTATCAATCATAATCACACGGACAGGTCGCATGCCAATACCATTATTACCTCAAATCTGCACGGACAACTCACGTGCCAATGATAACAATATCTCATATACGCACGGACAACTTACGTGCCAATAGTAACAATATCTCATAGCCGCACGGACAACTCACGTGCCAATAGTAACAATATCTCATATCCACACGGATAACTCACTTTCCAATAGTAACAATATCTCATATCCTCACAGACAACTCACGTGCCAACAGTAAAATATCTCATATCCACATGGGCAACTCACGTGCCAATAATACAAACCACGCATCGAAGGCAAGTATAAAAGAACGCATGTAAATGATCAATAAACATCAGTATTCATACTCCTGGACTAATATAGGTGACATGTTACGGTGTATGCTTGTGCAAGTATGCTGTTACAGTTCAAGTCAATAGCTAAAATCAGAGACACCGAGTAGCACGAAACCAGTAATATGCATGACACACAAAAAAAGATCACACCACTACACAAATATCATCAATAACATTGCCCCCAGGCCATCACAAATCATCCCCGACATAGCCCACCTTGTCTTGCCGCATGCGCAACAATAAAGTAAATGCCCGCCTTGTCTCGCCACACGCGCATAATAATAATCCCACCTTGTCTCGCCACATGCGCAAACCCAACATATAAATAGCCTGCCTTGTCATGTCGCATGTGCAAATATCAATAATAACAATAACATGGACAACTCACGTGTAAATACCCCAACAATCCTCTTAACAATCTCACATGTGCCAAAAATATAACAACACAATATAACAACTCGCACAACATGTACCCATATGCCACAACCACATGTCACTCACTGCTCAACAACGCTAAGTACAACAACAACAACAATAACACGCGAGTACAACAAGTTAATCGACACAAGAATTACAACAACACAATGAAACAAAAGGACAAGCTTAACTATGAAAGACATATCAAGTAATAATGACCTCAAATAAGAATAAATGAACAATGAGAGAGGTACCAAGTAACAACGACTTCAAACAAGGATAAATCAACTATGAAAGAGATAACATGACAAATAAAGAGGCGACAACTTGAATTTAAGCATATAGGAGTATAATTGGCAATAAGAGATAGAACATGAACTAACAACTTCAAATAAAGCATGTTACGGTAGATTTAACAATGGAGGACATAACATGATAGGGCAACTTCAATTTAATGTACATAAGAAGCCTAAGAGTCTAAACCGGTCAAAGTTTCACATATAAGGTCGTGTACACACTCGTCACCCCGTATACACGTCTACCACATAATTCAAATAGTGTAATCAAACCAATCCCTACAGGGGTAGTTTCCCCACACAAAGTTAAACAAGATGCTTACCTCAACTATGCCAAATAAACACTCCACAATAGCTTTTCCTTTAAAATCCGTCTCCGCACGACCCAAATCTAGATAAAATGACCTAATAACATCAACCGATGCAAGAGAAATCAATTACAATCAATAAAGCTATGATCTTTATATAATTCCCCAAAAGTCAATAAATATCAACCCCGGGCCCTCCAAGGCAAAACCCAGGTCCAAGGGTAGATTTCGACTACCCATAACCACACGAGTCTACATATGTGTTTTGTTTTAAAATCTGAGTCCAAATCGACTCTCAAAACCCAAATTCTCATTTTTCAAAACTTTGACGAAAATTCCCCAAAATTCCTCTTTGATTCTCATAAATTTGATGTTAAATCTAAGATATAATCATGAAATATAGTTGGAAATCGATTATAATCACTTACCCAATGATTGTAGGTGAAAATCCCCTCTTCAAATCGCCTCCTATTGAGTCTTGGGTTCAAAAATAAGAGAAATGAGGTAAAAACCCGACTTCCAGCCCTTATGTTCAGGCGCAGGTGTTGCAAATGCAACTTGGGGTTCGCATTTTCGAGCCCGGCAAATGCGAAGAATGATCGCAAATAAAATATACATCACAGCCCTGCTAAATGCGAACCCCACAAATGCGAAGAATGATCGCAAAAGCAACATCCATCACAACCCTGCTAACATCGCAAATGTGACAATTTCCTCGCAAATACGTAGGCTGAACATTTCACAAAAGCAACGTAGTGATCGCAATTGCGATCACTGCCTCGCCCAGACTCCATCGCAAAACCAAAAATATGTTCGCAAATGAGAACCTAACATACCCTAGCCAACCTCACAAATGTGATCCCATCCTCGAAATTGTGAGAGTCGAAAATGCAATCCATAGCTCGCAAATGCGAAACCTGAAGCACATGTTCAAAACCAGCATAACTTAAACTCCATCAAACGCTCTGAAACGCGTCTGAAACTCACCCGAGCCCTTGGGGCTCCGCACCAAATATCAAGACAAGTCTAATAATATTGTACGAACTCGCTCACGCGATCAAAATATCAAAATAACACCCGAAACCACGAATCGAACATCAAAATGCATGAAAATGACACTGAACCTTAAGAACTTCTAAAAATACAACTAGGCATCCAATTCCTATCAAATCAACTCGGAATGAAGCCAAACTTTGTAATCAAGTTCGAAATAGAAAATCAGACCTATTTCAAGTCCCAAAATAAAAATCTGAACCCGACAGTCATAAAGTCAAACCTAAGGAGTTTCAAAACCTTCAATAGCCAACTTTCAACAAAACATGCCAAATCAACTTAGGAACCTACGAATTTAATTTTGCGCATATGCCCATGTCCAAAATCACAATACAAACCATCGGAGTCATTAAAATATCTTTCTTGGGTCATTTTCACAAAATTTAAGCTTCTGCAATGAGCACCACTCATCAAAATCAATCCCGAAATATCCAAAAATCAAATCTGACCATATAAACAAGTCATAATATGCAATATGAAGCCACTCAAGATCTCGAACCACTGAATGGAATGCCAAAGCTCAAAACCATCGATCGGGTCATTACATCTGAAGACTGAGGGTTAGGTATACCAAATAACTCTAATTTGCAAAGTTTAGTACTAACCTTGCAGAAACAGCTCAAAGAAAAAAATGAGTGGATAGAACAGATACTTGGAGTGCCACCGGTGATCAAAGGAGTGGATTTTGACTAATATTCGCAACGGCCCTAGAAGTCGAGTGTGGCACCTTTGCCGATTCCCAAAAATTTCAAGATGCCTAATATCCCTAAATATGATGGTATTACTGACCCACGGGATCACGTTACCGCATTTACCATAGGAGTTAAGGGTAATGACTTAACCAAGCAGGAAATGGAATCAGTCTTAGTGAAAAATTTAGTGAAACCCTCACGAAAGGAGCATTAACGTAGTATTCACTCTTACCTAAAAATTCTTTTGACTCTTTTGCTGAGCTTGCAGATTCATTTATAAAAGCACATCTGCGATCCCAAAAAGTGGAAAAGAGAATGGAAGATATCTTTAAAGTAACGCAGGAAAGCACAGAATTGCTCAGAAATTTGTAGATAGATTTCAGCGGGAGAGGATGATGCTACCACGTGTACCTGATAACTGGGCAGCTATGGCATTTTCATGCAATCTGACTGAGAAAATTTTAGAAGCTACGAGAAGATTGAAAGAAAGTTTGCAGGAGTTTCATGCGACTACCTAGAATGACATGTACAACAGGTACAGTACGAAGTTACGAATAGAAGAAGATATGGTTTCCCAACCAAAGGTAGAGGAAAGGTCCGGATCTAGAAATTCATAGAAAGAAAGGAGGTCTGCTAAGAATAGGTACGAGCCTTATATTGGACCCGCTGGACGAGATCGCGATCAAAATAAGAACATGCAAGGTTTGATTCAAGATCGAGATAAAAGGAGAGAAGTTCTTCTTCCAGATTCAAAAAGGAATGGGACACGGCCAAAACTAGTGATCTAAACTCTCGATCAAGAATAGGAGATTACAATTTCAACGTCAGTACATCAGAGTTGGTAGCTTTTCTAAGAGGAATGGGTGACAAAGTGCGATGGCCGAAAGAGATGAGGTCAGATCCCAAAAAAAGGAGCTAGGAAATTTGGTGTGAATTTCATAATGATAATGGCTATAGAACAACGGATTGTAGGATCTTACAAGGAGAAGTTGAATATCTATTGAATCACGGCTACCTCACTGATCTATTTAGTGAAAAAAGGAAAACAATTTTACATGTAAAACAGGCAAGAACCTTCAAAACCCTCATCGCCAAAAAAGAAATGTTATAACCGGAGGTGAAGAAGTCAATGAGGTAACATATATAACCGCAAAAAAGACATCGAAAATCACTGTTACCCATGGGAAATGGGTTCGTTAGGTTTTGGAAGGAGACAACATAATGTTTGACGATGAAGATGCAGATGGTGATGAACTGGTAATATCTTTAATTGTTTATGATACTACTGTTAAATGAGTTTTGATTGACCCAGGTAGCTTAGTGAATATCATACTATTGAGAGTAGTGAATGAAATGCAAGCAACGGATCATATCTTACCTAAGGCTTGATCATTGTTTGGGTTCGATAATTCAAGTGTCGTCACAAAAAGGTGAAATCATGTTGGCAATGTTCGCAGAAAGCATCATCAAAGACACTAAATTCCAAGTGGTAGATGAAGATATTGCGGACCGGGTTGCACGGCGCAGCAGGCTATATTGGCTTTATATATATTATTATTATTATTATTATTATATGGATCAGGTTGCTCGCCGCAATAGGCCTTATAGGCTTTATTATTATAGATGGATGGGCTGCACGCCACAAGAGGTTTTATTGATTTTGGATCAGGCTGCATGCTACAGCATGCCATGTTGTCTGATATTAGCGCTTGGGCAGGATCTGCCCCTCCGAAGTCTGACGTACCAACAGTGAGCGCATGTACCATACAGTGCTGAGTGACTTAGTCTGCTGAGTGATTGAGCGTGATGAGTGGGAGTGTGAGACAGTGAGATTGAGTACTCTGAGAGTTTGAGTACATGATTTCATCACTGTGATGCATTGCAATTGACATGCATACTTGGCATACATGAATAGAGATGCATTTCCTCATGCCACACGGTTTTGTGACATTTATGATTTCACATGCACATTGACATGTAGGCGTAGAGATGTACTTTCCTCATTCCATATAAGAATGAAATATCTTATCTGTTATTGAAAGATTTTGGGAAAAATTACGGTTTTCTTATTTACTCATATTTTGGTGGTTTCAGTGAAATATTTGGGCTTTACTGTTATACCTGAAAAGCATGCCTATTTTTCCGTAATTGTGAACAAGTTGAGAATCATATCTTTGAGTTATTACTTGTGCTGCTTTTATTATATTGTTACGAGTTATTTTTGGCTATTGGTGTTGGACTCTGACCATTGTCCAAGCTCGTCACTGCTTTCAACCTAAGGTTAGCTTTGTTACTTATTGAGTGCATGGGGTCGGTTGTACTCATACTACATTTTTGCACCTTGCATGCAGATTTTGGAGTGATGTTGTTGCGACTGGCAGGAGCTGGCATTAAAGATGTACCTGCATTCCGGTTATAGCTGCCTCTTGTTCTTGGTAGCTTTAGATTTATAAATCTGTTCATGTACGTTTCGAACAGATGATGTATTTATTTCATACTAGCTTTATAAACTCTAAGTCTTAAAAGCTCATGATTTGTACTACCAGTCCTTGGGGAATTGTATAAAATTTAGTTATTTTATTTTTGACTCTAATCATTATTATTATATTATGGTTTATTGTTAATTGACTTACCTAGTGAGTTAGGTTAGGTGCCATCACAACTAGTTGAATTTTGGGTCGTGACAGCTCATTACGTATTTCTCGTACGTACGAATGCATTTGGATTAAAGGTGATAAAAATAGGATGATTGGTGCAAAAGGAAGTCAAGAAGCAAAAATATGGGAGCGTAACGTAGGGTGTGCGTCGCACGAAATATGGAACGCTGGAGGAGATGGTGGTGTCTCAAAATAGTAAAATATAGGCCCTTGGCAGGCGCAAAGAAAAATAAAAGGGCTGGGAGTGTGCCACTAGGCCGCGTGATGGGCGAGTCCTGGCATGCAACCCAGTTCTCCCTTCCGAAATTAGAAAGTAAAAGTTCTTCCTATACCAATCCTACTCCGTATAAATACAACTTTACAAGCTGTACTCATATTGCGTGCAGATTTTAGAGTTGATATTGTTGTGAATGGCGGGAGCTGGCATTGAACATGTACCTGCATTCCAATTATAGCTGCCTCTTGTCTTGGTAGCTTTGATTAACAAATCTGTTTATGTACGTTTCGAATAGATGACGTATTTATTTCATACCATATTTGTAAACTCTAAGTCTTAGAAGCTCATGATTTGTACTATTAGTCCTTAGGGAATTATATAAAATTCAGTTATTTCATTTTTGACTCTTATCATTATCATTCTATTGTGGTTTATTATTAATTGACTTACCTAGTGAGTTGGGTTAGGTGCCATCACTACTAGTTGAATTTTGGGTCGTGACAAGTTAGTATCAGAGCTCTAGGTTCATTGGTTCTGCGAGTCATGAGGAAGTGTCTAGTAGAGTCTTGCGGATTGGTATGATAACGTCCATACCTATCTTCGAGAGGCTACATGGAATTTAGGATAAACTTCCCATCTTTCTTTCCTTATCATGCGACATTGATTTAGCTTGAAGCATATCTCTTAGATTTCCTTCCACTCAGTCGTGCATGTGAGCGCTTGATATCAGCTGTACATCGACGACTTGTGGATTCCATGGATGAGGTGCGAGATGGATTTTCTGTGTTTTGGTGTGGGCTATTCTAGAGGACTTGACGCCCGGTTTGGACTGCAGCTTAGGCTCAGCAGGTTCAGTTGTGTGAGCATGTGCTTTCGGACTTCTATGTGCAGTGGTGTCCCTGTGAGTGGGACTGGTGGCTCGGTGAGTGGTTGGATGGCTATATGATGAGTAGGATGTGACTGCAGGATGTGTTCAAATGGTTTGAATATAACGGGAAGAGTTTGCTTGAGATGTGAAAAGGACTATTGGATGCTCGATTTCTATGGATGTGTCATACAGTCTTGAGTTATGAAGGTTTTTGAGAGATTCTTTCGTGTTAATTCATTTGTGGAACGAAGTAAATTTTCATGTCTTGTTGATAAGTTCAGACTCAGGAAGATTAAGTGATTGCGTAGTAGTTGTGGCTGTGAAAGGGTATAGAGAGATGTCAGTTTGAGGCTAAGCAGGTGGGTCATCACCAACGGGGTAATCTACAGATATGCGATCCTTATGATGTTGTGTGGAGCATTCTTTTCTACCAGTGGGTATAGGTGTTGCGATTTGAGTTTGGATTAGTTGAGAAAGTTGACCTGACCGTCACGAGGATGAATGCGAGCTTAGTAGATGATTTGAGTATTATATGGTTTGTGTTACATGAGCTTATGAAGGATTTAATTGAATCTCACTGCGGTATTATGGTAGTAATAGAGTATGGGCATTGTAAGTTATCAAGTGTTTTGATCTATGGCATTGAGCCAAGTTGGGGGAGTCAGCTATCGACAATTTAATTGCATGGTTACGTGTTGTATTGGCTTCGATCTGAGGCATACTTGTGGATCGGTTATGACTTGCAAAGGCTGGTTTTGAGGATGACTTAAGTAAGGAAATTTTGTGATGCACGGTATATTATACGTTATGGGTATATGGGAATCATGGTATGATTGAGTTGTTATTCGAAAAGGATGTAGTGCGCATGGAGTAGGAATTTGCTCGGTTGCATTAAGGCAGGGTTACTTCTTTAGGTGCTATCGTGCTAATGGGGCATAGGTCGTGAGCGGTGCATTGAGATTTGAGCAGAGTGGATGACTCTTGAGAAGGTTCTAATGGATTCAAGATTTATATGTAGCAATTGAGAATTTTTTGGATTTATATATGGATAGAATCTGAGATTTGCATTGGATGATGTCGAGACTCGCGGTATTTCTATATCACTATGGATTCTACATTTAAATACCAGGAAGGTGAAGGAAACGATTTTAGATTCATAGAAGTTCTCTTCAGAGTTGGTGTCTCGGTTATGGTACTTTTGGGGTGCTTAAGAGGGAATGCAATGGCTTATGGGACTTAGGGCGGTGTGGTTTTATGCTAGGAGCTCTTGTGGTGAGCCTTGGGTAAGGATCATGGTGTTCTGGCAAGGAGAAGTGTCAACTTAAGGGTAACACGGAAGGAACTCGGAGAAATAGGACAACTTGGTAGTAGGTTGGTCAGCACGGTAATGGATATGATCGGTTCTTTGGGTACTTATGATATGGTGAGTCTCTACAAGTTTTTTCTGGCAATACTCTTGGGTTTGGCGAGCTGTGTGGCTTGGTTGAGTTAGAGAGATTCAGTTCTGATGGCTTGGTTATGTGAAAATGGGTTTCGAAGAGTTATCGATGGTTTCTATCACGGTTTGAGATGGATATTTTCTACAGGCGTGAGGAGCATGTTGCATATTTTTATTTTCCCCAGGATGGGATCAAATGGAAGGTTTCTGACTGGTCGGGTATGTATTCTACTGGTGACTCAGAATTGATCATGACATTCTCATATTTTTCATATGATGCCATGATAGATGCGGTGTGTTGTGTGGGATAGAGATTTTCAAGTGCAAGGTCACAGTTTAGTTTTGACGAGAATGTTATGAATTCTTAGACAACATGGACGGTTTCAGATGACTAGATAAAAGGTATACTACTTGGTATTTCCTGAGAAGGGTGCGCATTTCAGAAGGCGCACTGTGTTTTGACTTACGGATGCTTCATTGGTATTGCGGTACTCGCCTGGTTGATCGACTGTTGATGTTCAGATTTTGCTATGTGGCATGGAAGAATTATAGAAGTTTTTCTCGTGGGGATGATGATATATGAGAGATGTGTTAGTCATTCGAGTGGTGGAGTTGGGATCGGCTATGGTGATTCATGTGTTCTATGGATTTGGAGACTGGGAGTTCTCAGAAGCAGATTGTTTTGGGGTTGCAGACTGTGAAGATGTGGCAAAAGTTAGCTAGATGGTAGAACGTGCTATGGTTAGGTCATTGTTGACTTTTGGAGGGCCATTTATCCATTTGGGTGACCGAAGTTGATTTGGGGGCCCATTGGTAGGCCCATGAGGATGTGTATTCTACATCGTGTCGGATTTGTTTACTCAGCACCGTTATTACTGAAAGGTGTGTCATTCGGTTAGAGTTGAGCTTGTTCGTGTTCTGATATGTTCTATGTGTTACTCTTCTATGCTACGAGGGGTTGTGATCTGCTGGTTATATGCACACCCGATACGGTTCTATTTGGGCCTTGTAGCAAAATTCGAGCGAAATGGTTATTGAGGTGTTGAATAGTTGAGTGCGCCTTGGTTATGGTCTTTTCAAGTTGTGGTATATTGCGTTATTCGCTTCTCCATGACTATGGTCATGCACTTCGTGTACTTCATGTCAAATTGCGTGTGGTTGTTGATTTTGAGCATTGTGGCTTGAGGTATTTCATATGGATCGGTGTTCGGATTGGGTCATGCATCGCAACGGCATTATGATAGGATATGATCCTTTGTGCTTATTTCGTGTGTTATGTTTCCCCTTGTGTGGTAGATTTGTATTGCGCTTCGTGGTGGTATCTGTGAGCTGGCGGGATGGTTTCTTCGTTTTCATTCTTTTACATTATTGGGTATACTTGAGTTATTGTTCGCTGGTGCATGGATTGCATGGTATGTGATAGAATTTGTGTGACAGGTCGGTCGAGTAAATTGTACTGGATGAGGTAAGGTTATTGGGCCTGAAGTGAGTGCCATCTAATTTGATTAAGGTATGTTTGCAAGAATTGTGTCACTAGTCGGCTTAGATTTTGGCTATGGTTCTTATCGGGAAAGAGAGCTCCACGACTTGTTAATCTGATGGGTGCTTATGAGTTTCTGTATGTTTCTTTCATCATTGGTAGTGTACGATGGTTCTGAACAAGATTTTAGTTGATATGATGTTTGTTACTGGCGTCGGGTTGGTTATCGAGCAGCTATTGCGGTTGAAAATTATTGCTATGAGTATTTGAGTTATGTGGTATATCATGTACTTATGTCTTGAGATATGGCTATGGATTGATACAGCTTGTTCAGAGTCATACGGTGCATAGATGTAAGAATCGGGTCATATAATGAGTTCCGGATGTTGGGGATTTGGGTTTTAAGGTTTATGGACTAAGGTTGAAGTAAGGATCCTCCGTTAGGTGGTGTTGTCGGGCTTATATGGATTTGGGGTGACATGGGATCACCCATGATTATGTGTATGGTGAGCTTATATGGTGATTTGATGGCAATGGAACGACTTTTGGCACGTTCGAGGACGAACGTATGTTAAGTGGGGGAGAATGTAACGACCCGACCGGTCGTTTTGAGCTTTAGTGTTTCATTCGATGGTTTGAGACTTTGAGTAGCTTCATATTAGTATTATTACTTGCGTGTATGCTTGGTTTCAATTTTCGAACGGTTCGGGATTGATTTGGATTAATGATTCTCGTTTTAGAAGCTTTAAGTTGGAAGAGTTTACCAAGATTTGACTTTTGGGTAAACGGACTCGGAATCGTGTTTTATGTATTCTAATACGTTTGTATGATGATTTTTGACATGTCCACAAAGTTTGATTAAATTTTGATGAGTTTTTGATAAGTTCGAGTTGTATGGTGATTGTTTCTGGTTTCGACGTCGATTTGAGCATAAAGGTTACCATATTGAGCAAACGACCTTTGATTTGTATTTCGACTCAACCATTATATCCGTATCATAATTTAAAACCATATCAGCTGAAATCATCAAGTTTCGACATCGTATGGACAATTTATGGTCATTTTACTAAGAATTGGGTTGCCAAATTTTTCAGATTAATTACGAAATTGCGACTGAGTTCGTATTTAAAACTCTGCACTATTTCCAGATACTGAAACCAACATATCTCCTTCATTATACGGTCAAATGGAGTGATTCAAAAGTCTAACTTGACTGGAATTTTACGAGAAATCTATTGGAGGCATCAAAAATGAGTTTTAGAATCTTTTGACGCAAGAAACGAGGTAGAACAGCTGGACATTTTTGGCTATTTATGTTGTTGGAGCTTTTCTCATCTTGAAAGTTTGGGATTAGGAGAATTCAAGGACGTTCTTCAAGTTTCTTCCATGGGGTAAGGTCTAAACCATAACCTAAGTATTTCCCTTTGATTCATCCATTGGTTTAAGCTTTAATCCATGATTTTAATTGAAACTCATTTAATTCTTCAAATCAAGACCTAGGGTTATGTCCTAAATTTTAAAAATTTAAAATGAGTTAGAGGCGTTTATTTCTCGATTCCTTTTGGG
The DNA here is from genome assembly GCF_001879085.1 of Nicotiana attenuata. NCBI lineage: Eukaryota > Viridiplantae > Streptophyta > Magnoliopsida > Solanales > Solanaceae > Nicotiana > Nicotiana attenuata. The sequence goes on from NW_017670800.1 coordinate 80,116, forward strand.
TTTTGTTCTCCTATATTAGAAGAACAACATACTCGAATTTGGCGAGTTTTGGAGGAGTATTTCGGGAAATATGGGACCCAACTAGTGTGGGTTGAACTCTTGGGTTATGAACACCCAAGAGCGATGTTTTGGCGAATTGGTTGAGCTATAGGATTCCGATTGAGTCGGTTTTTGTTCGTATGAGCTTGTAATGGTCCGGGCTTTGCCCGGTAAGCTTGTATTCGGAATCAAAGGCGGTCCCAACATTGACTTTTGTTGACTTTTTTGTTGACTTTGGGCTTTTGATTAAACATTCAACCTTTATCCTTTCCTTTGGCATTATTTGATGTTCTTAGTTGCTTTTGGCTAGTTTCTAACCGTTCGGAGCTTTAGTCAGCTTGTATACATGGTTTGGAAAAGTGGCATTTGTAAACCTAGGAGGTTGCTTCATGTATACTTCCTCAGATATATAACCATTTAGGAACGCACTTTTGACATCCATCTGATACAGTTTGAATCCTTTGTGAGCAGCAAAAGCAAGTAAGATTTGATGGATTCAAGTCTTGCCACAGGTGCAAAGGTCTCATGATAGGCGATTCCTTCTTGTTGAGAGTAACCTTGAGCCACCAGTCTTGCTTTATTTCGAACGACTTGGCCTGATTCATCCATTTTATTTCTGAAAACCCATTTAGACCCAACAATAAAGGAGTTTTTGAGGTTTTGGAACTAATTCCTAGACTTTGTTTTTCTCAAACTGATCCAATTCTTCTTTCATAGCGTTGATCCAATGAGAATCTTTTAGAGCTTCATCAACCTTCTTGGGCTCAATTTGAGAAATGATAGCTACACGAGACTAGTTCTTTTGGTGATCTCCTTGTAGTTATTCCTTCCTGTGGATCTCCTACAATGAATTTTGTGAGGGTATCCTGGTTCGTTCTTCCATTCATTTGGAGTATTTACTGAAGAGATCTTTTCTATGTTAGTCGACTGATCTGGTTGAGATAAGTCACGATCTTATGGAGGAGCTTCAGCTGGTTCAGTCTGTTGATTAGTTGACTCACTTTGATGATCTTTACCTACAATAATAGATTTTGGAGCACACAAAATATCCTCATCTTCAGTAACATGTTCATTCCTTGGGCAAGGGTTAGTATCAATAAAAACAACGTGAATAGATTCTTCAATGCATTAGGTTCTCTTATTTTAAACTCTGTAAGCTCTACTCGAGGAAGAGTAACCAAGAAATATACCTTCATCACTCTTTGGATCAAACTTACCCAGATTATCCTTACCATTGTTATAAACAAAGCATTTGCATCCGAAAGGGTGTAAGTAGCTGATGTTTGGTTTCTTACCATTCCACAAATCCTAGGGAGTCTTTTATAGAATAGGATGAATGAGACATCTGTTAATAATATGACATGTTGTACTTACAGCTTCTGCCCAGAAATGATGAGGTAAAGCGTTTTCCACTATCATGGTTCTTGCCATATCCTGCAAGGTTCTGTTTTTCCGTTCTACTACACCATTCTGCTGAGGAGATCTTGGTGCAGAGAAATTATGGGAGATTCCTTGATCATTACAGAAAGTATCAAATGCTCTTGTTTCAAACTCTCCTCCATGATCACTCCTAATGGTAGATATGTAGTAACCCTTCTCACGTTGAACCTTCTTACATAAAACTTCAAAATTTAGGAATCATCTTTATGACTAAGAAATATAACCCATGTAAATCTAGAGAAATCATCTACAATAACAAAAGCATATTTCTTACCTCTAATACTAACAGTTCTAGTGGGGCCAAATAAATCCATATGCAGCAGTTGAAGAGGTTTAGAGGTTGAAACAATGTTTTTGACTTTGAAAGAGGATCGAGTTTGTTTTCCTAATTGACATGCATCGCATATATGATCTTTTGAAGAATCTAGTTTTGGAAGAACAACAACAAGGTCATGTTTTTAAAGTTTTTGAATGGTGTGCATGCTTGCATGCCCAAGTTTTCTATGCCAAACCTAGGGATCTTCAATTATAGAAGATAGACAAATTTGATCCCCAAAGTTTTCTAAGTTTTTGATAGTATAGACATTTCTGTCCCCATTACCAGAGAGAATGATGTTACCTGATTCGTTTTCTATGGACCAGCCATGTTTCTTAAAACAAACCTCGTAATCATTGTCACATTGTTGACTGATGCTGAGAAGATTATACCCTAGTTCATCTACTAAGTAAACTCCATCCACATCACATGTAGAGCTTAAAGGAACCTTTCCAACACCAATAACATTTCCTTTGGATTTGTTACCAAAAGTAACTGTTCCTCCATCTAGCTTGGTGACTGATTTGAATAATTGTTTGTCACCAGTTGTGACGACCCGGCCGGTCGTCTTAAGAATTTACGCCCCGATCCCCCATTAACTTCTTCCCCTAAGTTAATTTCTGCTATTTGGGTTTGCCGGGACGTTCGGTGTTGAGTTTCGGAGAGTTTTGGGACACTTAGTCCCTAAATGAGAGCTTAAGTGTGGAAAAGTGGTCCGTAGTTGGAACAGAATAAAGACGACCTCGGAATGGAAATCCGATGGTCCCGTTAGCTCCGTTAGGTGATTTCGGGGTTGGGAGCATGTTCGGAATGTATTTTGGATGTCCATAGCTCTTTTAGTCTTGAAATGTTGAAGGTTGAATTTTTGAAGTTTCCGGTCCGATAGTGCATTTTTGATCCGAGGGCCGGATTGGAATTCCGAAAGTTGCAGTAGCTCCGTCGTGTCATTTGGGATGTGTGTGCAAAATTTCAGGTCATTCGGACGTGTTTTGGTTGGGATTTTGATAGAAAATGTATTTTGATGGAATTTGAAAGTCTTAGGCTCAAATCCTTGAATTAATCGAGTTTCCGAAGTTGTTTTAGGTGGTTTAAGGATTGGTACAAGTTTGAATGAGGTATTAGGTGTTATTGGTGCTTTTGGTTGAGGTCCCGGGGGCCTCGGGATGATTTTGGGTGGTTAACGGAAGAATTTTTGAAGTGTTGCAGCAGCTGAACCATTGCTGCTTCTGGTATTTTCGCATCTGCGGCTTGGGAACCGCAGATGCAGCGCCGCAGAGGCGGCTAAATGGCCGTAGAAGCAGCCTTGCTCCTTTCCCTCAGAAATCGCAAAAGCGGTGCTTTTCCCGCATAAGCGGAGCCGCATAAGCGGAGCCGCAGAAGCGGCTCAGGCATCGCAGATGCGGCTCCAGCGTTTCGTTAGTTTCCGCAGAAGCGGTCCCTTGTCCGCAGAAGCGGAAATACCTGAGCAGATATAGAAATTTTAGAGGGTTTGATTTCATAAGTTAGAAAAATCAATTTGAGCTCGGGTAAGGGCGATTTTCAGAGGGTTTTGAAGAGGAGATTATTGGGTAACGTTTCTTTAATCTCTTCTAGTTATATTTCATCATTTTGTAGTTAAATCCATCATTAAAATTCGAATTTGGGATCAAAATTGGAAGAATTTGGGGTAAAACTTCATAGGCTAAACCATTGAATTTTGAGTGCGCATTTGACCTCCGATTTGGGAGATTTTTATTTGGTTAGACTCGTGAGAGTACGAGGGTTCTGAAAATGTGAAAAATTTTCGATTCCAAGGCGTTGGCCCGAAGGGCATTTTGGTCATTTCACCTAATTTCACGCCGTAGCTTTGAATTAAATAGCAAAACCAGTTGTTTGCGATGTTATTTACAATGTGTAATTGAATTGAATAGATTTGGGCCATTTGGAGTCTGATGCTCGTGGCAAGGGCGTGGTTTCTAGTTGATATTGAGCCGGTTCGAGGTAAGTGGCTTGTCTAACCTTGTGTGGGGGACCTTTCCCCTTAGGATTTTTGTTATTTGGTATTTGAGAGCCTTGTACGCGAGGTGACGAGCACGTACTTGAGCCAATTGTTGAAAATCCGATTTTTACTTAAGATATTGCGATTGAGTTCCCTTCGTATTTGCTTTATTCTACTTGCAATTATAGCCTGTGCTAGATTAGGAAGCATGTTTAGTTGATTTAACTTGTCCAATTGCTTAAATTGCCTTAACTGTACTACGTGAAGCATGCTAGGCGAGTACTACCTGTTGCTTGTCTTTTGTACTTCATTTCTGTGAACATTCTGGTTGTGGTTGCGCTTTTATATTGGGACTACGGATGTGGGATTCCGGTAGCTCCCCCCCCCCCCCCGTTGTCTGTTACTTGGACTACGGATTCGATTCCCGGTAGATCCCCCTGCACCTTTACTTTGGGACTGTGGGTTAGATTCCCGATAGATCTCCCTGCACTTTTACTTTGGGACTGCGGGTTAGATTCCCGATAGACCCCCCCCCCCCTGCACATTGATGATTGGACTACAGGAAGGTATCCAGGGAGATCCATCGGATTTACATATATGATGGGCTACGGGACGGTATTCCGAGAGACCCACTGGACAGTTTAAAAGGAAAGGACTACAGGACGGTATCCTGGGAGGTCCTCTTGTTATCATTGGTATCGAGCGGTACATATTCCGTGTTTACTCTGTTTCCTTGTGTAGATGTTATCGTCTTACTTGACCTGTCTTATCTCACCGCTGTACTCATTATTTCTGTCAGATTTTCATATTGTTGATTATTATTATATTTGACCTCAGTAGGGCCCTGACCTTCCTCGTCACTACCCAACCGAGGTTAGGCTTGGCACTTACTGAGTACCGCTGTGGTGTACTCATGCCCTTCCTGCGCATGTTTTTCATGTGCAGATCTAGGTACCTCTTCTCAGGCGCACTATCCTTGAGGCGAGGAGATACACGGAGACTTCGAGGTATATCTGCCGCGTCCGCAAACCAGGAGTCTCTATTCTGTTCCAGCTTTAGTATTTAGTTTATCCCTTTTCTCTCAATTGTTTAGATATTCAGGAGTTAGAGCAGCGTACTATGTTTCTGTTAGCTTGTGGTTCCCGTGAGTTTCCGGGTTTTGGGATTGAGTTGTAGACTTCTGCATTTCTTTGGGTTGTATAGGCCGAGCGGCCTTATATGCAGTATGTTTAGCTTTATTTAACCATTTTGCTAGTTAAGTTGTTATTTCCGCATTGATAGGCTTACCTAGTTGTAGGAACTAGGTGCCACCACGACATGTTCATGGAGGGTGAACTGGGGTCGTGACAAGTTGGTATCAGAGCATTAGGTTCATAGGAGTCATGGAACACAGGCCGGTTTATTAGAGTCTCGCTGATCGGTACGGAGACGTCTGTACTTATCTACGAGAGGCTATGTAACTGTTTAGGAAAAAAATCTTCGTTTCATTTGAATTCCTTGTCGTGCGATATTTTGACATCAATTATAAACTTCTGACTTCTATTCTCTCACAGATGGTGAGGACACGCGCCACTCGAGATGATCAGGCACCCGCGCCCCCTACTGCAGCCGCTAGAGGGCGGGGCCGGGGGAGGGGTCGAGGACGCGCACGTGGTGCAGCCAGAGCACCTGCGTGAGCTGCCGCCGAGGTACCACCAACAGATCTACCGAAGCCCAGGCACCTGGCGCACCTACTACTGCCACTACTACTCCAGCTCTCCAGGAGACTTTAGCTCAGTTCATGAGTATGCACACCACCTCGGCTCAGGCAGGGTTGCTTCCCCTTACTGCAGCCACATCCCAGGCCGGGAGAGTAGCACAGACTCCCGCCGTCCGCACTCCTGAGCAGCGATTGCAGGTTGAGCAGGCTCCCAAGATTATTCCGGCACCGCCTGCAGCGCCAGTTCAGCCCGAGGATGGGTCAGCTGCTTCAGAGGACGAGAAGCGGAGACTTGAGAGGTTCAAGAAATATGATCCCCCAGTGTTCAGTGGATTAGCCTCAGACGATGCCTTGGGATTTCTAGAGGAGTGTCATCGTATTCTTCGCACTATGGGCATAGTGGAGTCCAGCGGGGTTTCTTTCACTGCTTTTCAGCTTCGAGGAGCCGCCTATGATTGGTGGCGCACTTATGAGATAGACAGTCCAGTCGAGGCTGTTTTACTGACTTGGAGCCAGTTCTCGGATATGTTCATGAGAGAGTTTGTCCCCGGAGTCTCAGGGATGCATGGCGCGCAGAGTTTGAGCATTTGCGCCAGGGTGCTATGACCGTTTCGGAGTATGCTATCCATTATACCGGGTTGGCCAGGCATGCACCGGCTTTGGTTGCTACAGTTCGGAAGAGAGTTCGCAGGTTCATTGAGGATCTCATTCCACCCATCAGATCTAGCATGGCTCGAGAGTTGGAGACGGACATTCCTTATCAGCAGGTAGTGAGCATTGCTAGGAGGATTGAGGGTATGCTCGCCAGGGAGCGAGGGGAGAGGGAGGCCAAGAGGTCTCGAGAGTCGGGTCACTACTCTGGTGCCCTTACCCCATCAGCAGGTCGTTATGGCAGAGGTTATGCGGGTCGCCCTGTTCATTCAGCTCTTCCAGCAGCCGTCAGTACTCCAGGTCCACCTACACCTCAGGAGCCTTATTATGCACCTCCAATTTCTAGCGCGCCTCCTGCGCGGGGTGCTTCCAGAGGTCAGTCCAGCAGACCTGGCCCTAGTCAGTCACAGCCACCGCGTCCTCCCAAAGCTTGTTTTGAGTGTGGTGATACACGCCACATGGTTAGGGACTGCCCCAGACTTGGTAGGGGTGCATCTTCACAGACTGCTCAGCCACTGTGTGCTCCTCAGAGTTCTCAGGCCATGGTCACAGCTCCAGCTGCTACCCCACTTGCCCAGCCGGCTAGGGGCGGAGGTCGGGGAGATAGAGGTCGCCCTCGAGAGAGGGG